>NC_061867.1:20753092-20837749 GCF_907164915.1 Impatiens glandulifera | reverse complement strand
CGATCCTTCAAAGAATGTTTGCAGACCGGATTGGATCAGAGGTTCGATTAAGACAATGCTGAGTCTGTTCTCAATGATTGTTTCGAAATCGATGATGATGGAGTTTCAGATTTCAGCATTTATTTTGAAGGACAGAGAGAGGGTTGTGATATAAAAGTGAGAGTTCAAAGTATAGAGAGATATAGATGATTTCAAAATGTGATTTGGTTGAAGAGGAATGATGTCATTATATAGTGCGGGCGGTTAGGAGGCACTTAATGAGAATATTTTGAAAAATCTGACCGTTTATGTATTGTCAATAAATGCTTGATGCCTTTTTAAGAGAATGACCTATTTGGAAAGGTGCGATGTAGACTGACTAGTCTATCCGGACTAGGCACCCCTTTTGGGAAATAAATATGTCTGTTTTCCAATAATGATTTGAGATTATTTGGTGTAGGATATTTCAGAGTATTAATGTTTTTATTGACTCAAGATTTGGCTAAAAGAGGAAGGAAATGATTTTTCATTAAGTGTGTACCAAACCGGTAGTACAACAAAATTACCGGTTCGGTAAAATGAGAAAAGGAACTGTCATGGTTTGGTTAAGAGAAAAGACAAGAAAGGATTAAACGTTGGATGACCCAACGGTTGAGGTCTTCTTAGTTGTTGCCTTGTCCCATCTGTCGATCATCTCTTAAACTCTCTCCTTGGTTAGTAAGTGCTTCGGATGGAGAGTGACACATGGGCCAGAGTGGATGTTAAGACTAGCGCAAAAAACCGCTCAGCTGAGGAGCATAGCCGGTTTTGTTGATAGTGATCATTCTCTTTAGATTGCTGAAGATGATCCAGGACCAGTTCACCGGGGTACCAACTGTGATGGCAATCATCATCTCAAAGACTTGCTGGGTGTAGTAGTAGCTCTTCTCCCTACCCAGAACTGATTTTCCCAGAATCTCGTTGAGAATCTGGTACTTGTGAGAAATTTGTACTTTTAGAACCCCAGGTTTTGACCGGAATGTTAGAGCCTGAGAATAAGTGACACATTTCTTCAATGGTCACTAGAGAGTGTGTAAGGTTCGTTATCCCTTCAGTTGGTAAACCACAGTATTCAGCAAATCAGTCTCGCTGAATAGGAAAGTTTGGCTGTAGACTTGCGCTAGGATGATGTCCCGGTGCACTTCCTTAGAAGTCTCAAAGACTTCATCGACTACCAAGTAGTCGATGATGAAACGATTTTCCATGAATTTTCTTAGCCCGGTTCTTTCAAGGGCAAGAAACAACTCCTTAATGTCATACTCCTCATATTGATATATTGAGTCGAAGTCGGCTAGAAGAATATTCTTAGAGAGAGGAGAAGTGTTCATGTTCTTTTAGATAGTCTTTGCTTAAGTATTTTTTTCGATAATGTTCTTATGAAATGTTTGAGAAGTGAGGGGTTGTTTAAATAGACAAGGGTTCGGCTAGGTTAGGGATGTGGGCATGCTTAATGATGTCATCAAGTAATTAGTGTAAGGTTAACTTGTTTAGATGTACAATTTTTAGTTCCAATGCAGTTGTAATGATGGCTAAAGATTTTCATGATTACAATAAATATATGGAGCAAATGTTAGTCTTCCTCTCTTGATGATGGACATGTGTCGTCATCTCGATTGAGGTAGACTGTTTTATGATTTATAGGTTCCATTTTCAAGGTATGCATGGAAACGCGGTCAACAGTCCCAAGTTAGGCTGAAAACTTTAGTTTACCGAAATCATGATGCATTTTATTGGTTGGTTTTCCATGAATGGTTTTATCGAGATATCTTATTCTGGTGTGAAGAAATGTCGAAACAGATCGACATTTGTTCAGCTTTGGAGTAAACTATCTATTTTACCAAGTCATTTGAACCACTCGATATAGATACATGTGATTTGGTAGTGTGAGTTTGTCAGGCATAACCGGAGACATCTTTCCGGTTAGTATCCCTAAGTGTTTAACTTCCTATTGAGGCACGGCTTGAGAAACGTGAGCTTCTCCTTGAGCTCATGCCCCGGTTTTTCATGATGATGTATATTTGAAGGCATGTAATGATGTTTTATGGCATAAGTTGTTTACTATCAGTAAGTCCTAAGATATTTCTGAAGTAAGAGAACTTAGCTTCCTGTAGCGGTTTGGTGAAGATATTTGCCACTTGCTGTTCGGTTGAGACATACTCCAGTCGGATGTGTTTTTGATGCACATGCTCCCGGATGAAATGATGTCTTATGTCAATGTGCTTAGTTCTTGAGTGCAACACCGGATTGTATGTTATTGCTATTGCGCTTGGGTTGTCACGGAAAATTGGATATTCTTCAGCAGTTACACCGAAATCCTTGAGTTGTTGTTGGATCTAGAGAAGTTGTGCACAGCAGCTTCCGGTTGCTAAGTACTCTGCCTCTACGGTTGAAGTTGCAACTGAAGTTTGCTTTTTGCTGTACCATGAGACCAGATGGTCTCCTAGAAACTGACAAGTCCCACTTGTGTTCTTTCGATCGATTTTGCAGCCTGCATAGTCTACATCAAAATAACTTATTAGATTAAAGCTGGAGTCTTTTGGGTACCATAGGCCCACGTCTTGAGTTCCTTTCAGATATTTGAGAATCCTTTTAGCCACGGTATAATGTGATTGCTTTGGATTTGCTTGAAATCTCTCGCATACTCCGACCGCGAACAAGATGTCCGGTCGACTAGCTGTTAGGTAAAGTAGTGAACCGATGATTCCTCGATATGTTGTTATGTCTACTACTTGACCTTCCTCGTCTTTATCTAACTTCACAGATGAGCTCATCGGAGTAGCCGCCTCGACACATGTGTTCATTCCGAATTTCTTCAACAGTTCGGCTGTGTATTTTGGCTGGCTTATGAAAGTTCCGGTTTCAATCTGCTTGACCTGAAGACCTAAGAAGAAACTTAATTCTCCCATCATACTCATTTGAAATTTGTCAGTCATCATTTTTGAAAATTTATCACATAATTTTTGATCGGTTGAACCGAAAATAATATCATCAACATATAATTGAACAAGTAATATGTGTTCTTTTTTCTCAAATTTGAAAAGAGTTTTATCAACCGAACCTGTTGTAAACTTATGATTAAATAAGAATGCGGTTAATGTGTCGTACCAGGCTCTTAGAGCCTGTTTTAAACCATAAAGAGCTTTGTTTAACCGGTAAATATAATTCATTTGTTTTGGATTTTTAAAACCTGGAGGTTGATCAACATACACCTCTTCATTTATTTTACCATTTAGAAAAGCACTTTTAACATCCATTTGAAAAACTTTGAAATTTTTGAAAGCCGCAAATGCCAAAAATATTCTAATGGCCTCATGACTAGCCACAGGAGCAAATGATTCTTCAAAATCAATGCATTCTTCCTATTTGTAACCTTGAGCCACTAGCTGAGCTTTGTTCCTCGTAACTAAACCGTCTTCATTGAGTTTATTTCTGAATACCCATCTTGTTCCTATGACCGATTTATGTTTTGGTCTAAGGACTAGGTACCAGACTTTATTTCTCTCAAACTCGTTTAGTTCCTCTTGCATTTCTAAAATCCAATCGGGATCTAGCAAAGCTTCATCCACCTTTTTCGGCTCAATTTGTGATATGAAAGCTGAGTTTTCATATTGTTCCAAATTATGTCGCCTAGTTTGGACGGGTGATGAGATGTTACCTATTATCAGTTCAAGAGGATGATTTTTATTCCTTCTGCGGTTTATTCTGGATGTGTCTTCCAAGCATCCGGTTGACTGATCAAGGTTAGACGGATCGGTAGGCTGAACAGAGTCAGACCGACCGATTTCCTCAGTTGAAACTGATGCGTCAACTTTCTGCGGTAAAGCAGCTTGATTAGGCTGAGGTTTAGTATCAACCGCTTGATCATGGACAAACCGTCTATAGACCAGAACCTCATCTTCATCATCAGAATAGATATTGAAATTTTCCATTCTGTTGTGAAGGTCTAAGGGTAATGCAGTGTTTCGTTCAATCGATTCATCAAAAACAACATGAGATGTTTCTTCAACCTTTAAAGTTCTAGTGTTGTAAACTCTATATGCTTTACTTACGGCTGAATAGCCCAACATTATTCCTTCATCGGATTTTGCATCAAAAGCGGTCAAATAACTTTTGTCGTTGATGTGAACATAACACTTACAGCCAAAGTTCCTAAGATACCGGATGTTAGGAACTTTGTCATGGTATATTTCAAAAGGAGTTTTAGTAAAATGTTTAGTAATTAAATACCGGTTTTGAGTATAGCAAGCAGTATTGATAGCTTCGGCCCAAAAATTTTAAGCAACACCCGAATCGGCTATCATGGACCTTGCGGCTTCCTTGAATGTTCGGTTTCTTCTCTCAATCAGGACATTTTGTTGAGGTGTTCTAGCATTAAACAACTCGTGCCTAATACCAAAATCATCAAGAAAAGTAGTTAAAATGTTGTTTGTAAATTCGATTCCTCTATCACTTCTGATTCGGTTAATTCGAATAGATTTCTCATTTTGTATCCTTAAAAGTAACTTTATCAGGTTCGGTATAGCTTGATTTTTAGATTCCAGAAATTTTACCCAAGTAAATCTAGAATAATCATCAACAACTACCATGGTATAATGCATGCCTCCTAGACATGTTACTCTAACCGGACCAAATAGATCCATATGTAATAATTCTAAGCATCGTTCGGATTGAAAGTTTCCTTTGCTTTTGAAAGATGATTTTATTTGTTTTCCCATTTGACATGCAGCACGTACTTTATCTTTGGAAAAATTGATGTTTGGAAAACCATTAACCAATTCTTTAGAACATATAAAGTTTAAGGTTTTGAAGTTTAGATGGTTTAGCCGTTTGTGCCAGAGCTAGTTTGGATCATTCCTAGCTATCAAGCAAATAGGATTTTCAATTTTAGTTTTCCAATCAACTTTATAAATGTTTCCCATTCGGTTTCCGGTTAATAGTGTATCACCTTGATGATTTTTAACAATGCATGCATGTTTAAGAAATTTAACCGTGTACCATATATCACACATTTGACTTATACTTAACAAGTTAAAATGCAGGTTTCTACTAAAAGCACGTTATTTATGGGCAGGTTACCATGAACAACCTTACCCTTGTCCACGGTTCTACCTTTTGAGTTGTCACCAAAAGTGATCATTGCTCCGATTTCATAGATGATATCGGCTAGAAGTCCGATGTTGCCGGTCATGTGTCTTGAACACCCGCTGTCCAAGTACCATTCTGAGTTTTCCAGTCGCGTGCTCCTCCTAACCTGCAAAAAATAAATATTTACACATTTCTGGTACCCACATTCAGTTGGGTCCGTGGTTGATTAGTCCCTTTGGGATCCAGACTTTAATAAGTCGGATCACTTTCCCGGTGATAGTTTTAATCGATTTTCCGGTACCCGGCTTGACAATTTCTTGTCTGTCGAATAGTACCTTATGTTGTCATGATTGTGATGGTATATTAGTTCTTTTTGAATGTGTGTCGGTTTGTCTGTTTACTGACTAGTTGGCTTTACTTCTCTCAAGATGAAGCCATTTCTCCGAGTCGGTTGAACCTACATATTTTAATTCTTTTTCTGGTTTTAAATCATGTTCTGCCTTAGTGTCGGCTGAAGAGCTCTTGACAAATCTTACGAAAGGAAGATTGTCTTTTGTGAGTTTCATCCCGTTTGGAGAGGTCTTGTTGGAGGATCTGTTGTTTTTGTAACGGAGACCGTATTTGCATTTAGGATGTCTTTTATAGTCACACATTTGATTTACGGCTTCACGAGATCTTTCCTAAGCAGCCGTAATATATCTGGTTCTTTCATCTTCTTCAGTTACCAGTTGAACTGTCTCCTTGAGCTTCTCATTCTCTAAGGATAGTCCGACCGGTTCATATACCGTGGTTTCGCATGGCTCGCCAGCGGTACCACTTGACTCTCCGGTTTCATAGTTTGACCGAGTCGGTATATAAGTAGACAAGTTTCTGAACTCAGCGACCATGTCGTTGAGTGCAGTAACTAAATCTTCTTTAGTAAATTCATCAGATGTGAAATCAAATATCTCTCCTTCATGTGCCATGAAGCATGTAATTCTTTCTTCTTCGTTTTTGGTATCAGAGTTAGCCCAATCGCTTCCACCATTAGATGCAATGAGTGCCTTATGGATTTCACTTCCTGTACTGGTTTGCTGATTGGGTGTTCCTTTGATAGTTGTTTCCTTGGTTGTCATTTCGTTGGTAATCATTTCTTTGATAGTTGTTTCCTTGGTAGTTGTTTCCCGGTTTTCTGCAGTTCTGACTGTAATACTAAAACCATGTTAGGATCTAGGTCGCGGCTGGCGGACCGGGGTCTGGCCGGTTACGCGTTTCACTCAACGGGTGGTGATTAATCGGTTTAAAGATTAACACTGGGGGTTTCAATACTACACAAATGTCATAAACCCTTGAACCGAGTTCAAGTGCGGAAGTGGTTTGTTTCAGGTTGAAACAGCACACACACAAGATAGGCAGAATCATATTTGAATAAGATAGGTTTGAAAATTGCTGGGGTCGGTTTTGCAGCTTAGTAATTCGGTTTAGGTGATGTTGAATCGGTTGGAGCGGTATTAGTAGGTTAGTGTAGATCGGTTAAAATGTAAAGCGGCGGAAAGTAAATAACAAGACAGGTTTTATGAATGTTCAGAGATGAAACTCCTACGTCACCCCTTCCTCTCGAAACCGCGAGAAGGATATTCACTAAGAAATACACAACACAATCCGATCGAGACTTATTTCCTGCTCGATAACACCCGTACAATTTTAACCGAAAATTGTAAATACACTTCAAATAAACGCTTAAGCTCTCTAGAGATATAGCACAATTTTTTGACTTAGGCTGTGGAAGCACTCTCAGAACTTGTAACCGCATTTATTCCTCTTCAGCTTCTTCTTTATAGGTGAAATGTCCCAACGGTCACATTTCATTTCTTGAATCGATTGGTTGAGCAAAGGTTCAGTGATTCAGACCTGCGGTCAAGTCTTCCAGTGTGTAGGTCAAACCGGCTAGGTTTGTCTTTTACTAAATATGGAAATTGTCGGTTATACAGTTGCATGTACCTGGAAGATTGCATTTCTGATTTATCCTGAAGTAGAAAGATCCTGTCGGACGATCTTCTACAAGCCTGCAGACTGTCCTCCGACTTGTATGAATATGGCAATAGTAAAGTTTGTCCCTTCGGTATCATTCTCAACAGATACTCGAAGTGTCTTTTTATACTGGTCGGTTGTTTATGTTAACCAGATGACTTCCGGTTTTTCCATAGCTTCTGATTGACCGATTGTTCAATGATTTTGGCATTCTGATTTGACCGATCTTGTCTTTCTTGTTCGGTCAGGTTTTTGGTCGTTTTGATTGCTTGACCGGTTGAGTAGTTTGACCAGTTGAATTCTTTACATATTCCTACACAAGAGATTTGTTTTTTGTTAAGTTTTATTTAACCGATCTAATTTTATTTAACAATTTCTCCCTTTTTGATTATTTTATTTAAAATATTCAAAATCATGTAAAATGCAAATGTAGGCCGGTTTTGTTTTAAGAGTTTATTTGGCCGGATTTTTGGAAACTGACTTGGGAGAATTCTTCGAAAAATTTTGGAAAATTTTGAGAAAAATTTTGAAAAATTTTATATTTTATCTTATCAATTTCTCCCTTTTTGATTATTTTATTTAAAATATTCAAAACTTTGTAAGAATGTAAACGTAGGCCGGTTTCCAAAAATTACTTGATATATATAAGAAATATGCTAAGGCAAAAATACTATATATATAAAACCGAAATAAACAAAGGTAAAGAAGGTAAATGAAGCCCCTATTTCTTCGATCTAGGCGGCAGAAATTTTCCAGTTGTTCATCGGTGGCCTTTCCCTTGAACGCTTGAACTGGCCTGTTAGGAGTCTAGTCGCGGCGGCGGACCGGGGTCTGGGTTCCGGTTCAACGCGTTTCACTCAATGGGTGGTGAATTAATCCGGTTGTTAGAGATTAACATCGGCGGATTTTTCAATACTACACAAACTGTCACACATCCCCTTGAACCGAGTTCACGTGCAGAAGTGGTTTGTTTTCAGGTTGAAGATTAGCACAACACACCGAGATGGCAAACCGGATTTGAATAAGATAGGTTTGAAAATTTGTTGGGTCGGTTCTTTTGCCGCTTTAGTAATTCAGCTTTAGGTGATGTTGAATCGGTTGGAGCCGGTATTAGTAGGTTAGGTTGCAGATCGCGTTTAAAATGTAAACCGCCGACGTTAAAGTACCTAACCAAGATCGGTTTTTATGGATGTTCGGAGATGAAACTCCTACGTCACCCCTTCCTCTCGAAACCGCGAGAAGGATATTCACTAAGAAATACACAAACACAATCCGATCGAGACTTATTTCCTGCTCGATAACACCCATACAATTTTAACCAAAATTGTAAATACACTTCAAATAAACGCTTAAGCTCTCTAGAGATAGAACACGATTTTTTACTTAGGCTGTGGAACACTCTCAGAACTTGTAACCGCATTTATTCCTCTTCAGCTCCTTCTTTTATAGGTGAAATGTTCCAACGGTCACATTTCATTTCCTTGAATCTGATTGGTTGAGCAGAGGTTCAGTGATTCAGACCTGGCGGTCAAGTCTTCCAGTGTGTAGGTCAAACCGGCTAGGTTTGTCTTTTACTAAATATGGCAACTGTCGGTTGTACAGTTGCCTGTACCTGGAAGATTGCATTTCTGATTTATCCTGAAGTAGAAAGATCCTGCCGGACGATCTTCTGCAGCCTGCAGACTATCCTCCGACTTGTATGAATATGGCAATAGTAAAGTCTGTCCATTCGGTATCATTCTCAACAGATACTCAAAGTGTCTTTTTATACTGGTCGGTTGTTTATGTTAACCGGATGACTTCCGGTTTTTCCATAGCTTCTGATTTACCGACTGTTTAATGATTTTGGCCTTCTGATTTGACTGATCTTGTCTTTCTTGTTCTGTCAGGTTTTTGGTCGGTTTGATTGCTTGACCGGTTGAGTAATTTGACCGGTTGAATTCTTTACCTATTCCTGCACAAGAGATTTGTTTTTTGTTAAGTTTTATTTAACTAATCTAATTTTATCTAACAAACCATCATAGTTAAAATATCTTACATTTGATTTATCGGCATAGTTATAGTTGAAGTTGTTGTTCGATGATTGATTCTCTTCATGAATCTCCCAAATTTTTGTGCTAGCATGGCCATCACGTCTTCACTGATCTGGTCAGCGCTTTTGACAGGAGCCGGAACGGTTGATACATGGACCGCTGATTCCACCAATGTCACTAAGGCTCTGGTTGCGGTTAATGTTGATGCTTCGTCTTCGATCCGAGATTTTATCTCGAATTCGTAAGCCTTCATATCCTCAAACACGTCGTGCAACTTCATCTGTCTGAGATTGCTTGATTCCCTCATCACCGTGGTTTTAATATCCCATGCACTTGGTAAAGATCTCAAAGCTTTTATGATGATCTCCCGATTATCATATCTCTTTCCAAGTGTGTGTAGCTCGTTGACTACACTGATGAACCGGTCACTAAATTCTTTCATGTTTTCTCCCGGTTTCATCTTGATGTTCTCATATTTTTGGGTTGCCACCAAGATTTTGTTCTCCTTAGTTCTATCATTTCCCTCATGAACCTGAATGATCGTTTCCCAGGCTTCCTTTGCATTTTGACAATCTGAGATTTTGTTGAAAGTGTTGTCGTCTATGGCTTTGAAAATATGTCTCATGTAATGGTTGTCCAGATTGTTTCTTCTTCGATCTTCAGCCGTCCATGCTTCTATCTCCTTGTTAATATTTATCGGTCCCTCCTTTACAACTTTGCTCATCTCATCGTCCAACGTGATCAGATGTAAGTACATTTGTTTCTTCCAGCCGCGAAATGCTTCACTGTTTAGCATCGGTGCCTTGTCGATGTGGGTCATGCTTCCCATCTTCTTCGGTTGCTTGAGTGTTAAGAAACATCGCTCTGATACCACTTGTTAGGATTGGGATCGCCCTTGGAGGACCGGGGTCCGGCTTTTAAGGGAGAACGCTTAACAACACAACACACATTGGTAATAGTCCGGTTAGAGATTAGAACCGCTCTTAACACTACACAAGCTGTCACAAACCTCTTGAACCGGGTTCAAGTGCGGAAGTGGTTTGTTTCAGCTTGAAGCAACACACATAGTTCGGTTTGGAAGGTATTTAGGAGATATCGGTTATGTTTAGGAAGATATTAGTTATTTCAGTTCGGTTTAGATGATTCGGTTAAGTTTAAGTGAGTAAGCCGGAATATGAAAGTAAAGAACACGAGATAGGATTTTATAGATGTTCGGAGTTTAATCTCCTATGTCACCCCTTCTTCTCAAACAATGAGAATGATATTCACTAAGTAATATTACACAACCACAACACACAATCCGAACGAGTCTTATTTACTACTCGTCGGTTACACCACTCACAATGATGTAACACAATACTTTTTACTCAATGGTAAAATACACACACAATACAAAAACACTTTCAGGAATTTCAATCACTATTCGAGGTCATGCGTAAGATCTTATGACGTTGTTGTTACTTCTCTCTTATATGAGCTTTTTCGTAGTGATCTCACGCGTGACTATTTTCTTCGGCACCGTGAGCTTCTATTTATATGGAAAATATGACAACGGTCATAATTTTTTCTCTCCGTCGGAATTGTCATATGAAGCCACGTCGGTCAGGTTTAAGTGATTGTGTGCACGCTTTGTTATATTGGACATTTGGCAGTCATGCATTTAGGTCGGTTTGCATTTTGGATACATGGCACACATGCACCATGTCTGCCGCCTGAATCTGATGTTGCTTGTAGAGTTAGATAAACAGTTCATCATTATTTTCGTTGCATTCTTCTGATCCGGATCTTTTTTCTTCTTGTATATTTCCGAGAAATCTTTATATCATCATATTACGTCATCTTCTCAGATTCATCACTTTTCAAAAAATTTCCGTTAAGCTTTTATGATCTTCAATAAAGAATGAGTCAGCCGGATGAAGATATTTTTACTAGCCGATCCGGTTGAGGGTTATATCATCATATTACGTCATCTTCTCAGATTCATCACTTTTCAAAAGTTTTCCGTTGAGCTTTTATGATCTTCAATAAAGAATGAGTCAGCCGGATGAAGATACTTTTACTAGCCGATCCGGTTGAGGGAGTTCAGCCGGTTTCATAGACTATGACCGGATCATTTAGAACATGTACTTTAGCCGGTATGATGCGGCTTGAGCTGTTCCTGCACAGGAAGATTGAGATTGATTAAGTTCTTTGGCCGGTTAAAATTAATCTACTTAATTTTTCTAACAATTTCTCCCTTTTTGATTATTTAGAATAAATATTCAAAACTTGTAGTGTATGGCCGGTTGAAAAATTAACTTCCTTAATTTTTCTAACAATTTGGCGGTTGAAAAATTAACTTCCTTAATTTTTCTAACAAATAGTTTATTAATATTCACGTCAAAATCAAACATATATGTTGATAGTACATCGATCATTTTTATGTGATCATTATAAATGTTACTTGTTAGTAACTTCAATCAATAGTTTATTAATATTTACGTCAAAACCAAACATATTTGTTGATAGTACCTCGGTCATTTTTATGTGATCACTTTAAACGTTACTTATAAGTAACTCTCGTGAATAGTTTATTAATATTCACGTTAAAATCAAACCTATCAGTTGATAGTACCTGATCATTTTTACGTGATTACTCTAAACGTTACTTGTTAGTAACTACCGTGAATAGTTTATTAAAATTCACATCAAAATCAAACATATATGTTGATAGTATCCTGATCATTTTTACGTGATCACTCTAAATGTTATGTGTTAGTAAATCTTGTGAATAGTTTATTAATATTCACGTCAAAATCAAACATATTTGTTGATAGTATCTCGATCATATTTACATGATCACTCTAAAGGTTATTTGTAAGTAACTCCCGAGAATAGTTTATTAACATTTACGTCAAAATTAAGCATATTTGTTGATTGTACCTCGATCATTTTTAACGTAATCACTCTAAGAGCTTGTTTGAGGAAAGGGTTATTAGGGTAATGTCTGAGTTTGTTCCAAAACCAAGAAGTGGTCTCTCAAAAATTGATCTTGGTACCCATGTTTGACCAAATTAGAAAAAACCCAAGTTTTTAATTTTCTTTCCAGTTTTACCCTTCTCCTTTTTCACTTTCTCCTATCCTATCCTCATCTTCTTATCCAAAATCCTATCTCTTTCATGTTCTCCCTCTATAACCCAAATAATCTAGTAAAAAATTATCACATTCATTTCAATATTTATTCTTATGTTTCATCATTTCTCCCTCCTTTCTCTTCCGTTCTTTCAACTCAACCTTTCTGTAATTATCAGGAATCTGATCAGTTGATATTTTCAGCAATACTGCACATTATTGTCAGCGAATATGAACATCAATGTCCAACTTTAAGTAAGTAAGATCGTTCTTATCCTTTATGATCAGTTTTTATCCTTCATCGACCTTTATAAACTTGCTCATTGAACTACTTTGTAGATACTTGCAAATAGCTATTTTTAGAAAAACCTAAGATCTTCGTCGCATTCTAACTCTAAAGGAACGGCTACAACTCCATGTTAGTCTTCTATTCTCATATGCTTTTCATTTTGTATGTGATTAGTATGCTTTCATTCCATATGCTGATTAGTATTGGTGTTCTAATAAAGAGATTTTTAGTTTGAACCTATACTGATTAATATTGCTTTTCATTTTTGTATGTTGATTTAGTATTGTTGTTCTAATAAAGAGATTTTTAGTTTGAACCTATACTGATTAGTATTGCTTTTTCATTTTGTATGTTGATTAGTATTGTTGTTCTATAAGAGATTTTTAGTTTGAACATATACTAATTAGTTTCCGTTCAAAGAGATTTTTTAGTTTGAACATATACTGATAGTATGCTTGTGAATGCGAGCTAGTTATAAAAGAATAATAATAATAATTGAATTTATAATTATCATTATCATTATTACATGTATATGTTTATTGTATCATTTATTTGTTTGGTAGGATATTTAAGTTATAAAAATAATAATAATAATAATAATTGAAATTATAATTCTCATTATTACATAAATTAGTCCTGTTGCAGTGAATGATCTAGTTATAAAAGAATAATAATAAATTGAATTTATTATTATCATTAGTCATTATTACATGTATCCGTGTATTGTTTTGGTACAATATTGAGTATATAAAAAGAATAATACATGTTTCTGTTAGTGTGTATTGTATCGTGTATTTGTTTGGTAGAATATTTAAGTTAGATAAATATGTATATATGGTACAATTAGATGGGATAGTATATGAAGATAATATTACTACTGGATTTTATAATAATCACCTCCCTTCAATTAGGAAAATGAGTTTGCCAAAGTGGCAAGGTATTTCTCCAAATACTGTGATGTGGGAAGCATGTCCCGAAAGAGCAACATACTTTCTTGAACTATTAGTCACTGAAAAAGAGGATAAAAACACTGTAGAAGGAGGGATTCAGAAACCACATGTGAAATGGTGGCTAAAAGATTTTGGGAGAGATTTCGAATTTATCAGAAAAATGATCAATTCAAAAACCACTTCAAAAATAATAAAAAAAATTATGGAACTTGATATGCCGGGCTAGAAAATCAACTTGAAATCGGATTTAACAACGACACAAAGAGGTTTACGGCCTCAGACAAATGGTGGGCAGAACATAAGATAATAATATTTCAATTGAAATTTGAAAGTTAATCCATAATAAAATTTTATTGGATTCTAATTTTATTGGATTTTTTTCAGAATTGGAAAGGGCTCTTACAATAAAAAAAAGATAGCAAATAGCAGATTGTGACTGTTGAAAAAAAATTGGGGCTCATCGTGCTGCTACTAGTGAAATATGGAACACACATTAAATATAGACGAGGGGTCTGGAGATTATGATAAAACCATTGATGAAAGTTTTCATGACCTACTTGTTGGTAACTATAGCCAAGGTACGGAGTCTAATTATGAAAGTTCAGGGAGGTAAACGAAAACAAGTTCATCCAATGCACCCAAAAAAAGAACGCATGGTTGTCTCCTTACAAAAAAGTAATTTCTATGTTCTTTCAAGAAAAAAGATGAGCATAAAGAGAAATTTGAGTACATGAATATATCAGAACTGTATGAACACATGAATGATAGTATGCAGTTTGCACACGGTTCTGCAAATCCATCGTTGGGGTCTCAACCTACTATAAAGAAGTGTATAGATATAATGCTTAAAGTACACAAAATTAATAGCAGATCAGAGCTCTACAGGGGTGGAGTTGATATTTTCAGTGCCCTTCCAGATCTTATAGTTAGTTCTTGACAATTGATGGTCAAAGAAGAACAATTAGACTATCTTCGGTTCATAGTGCTGAAAATAAGTATATTCATCTAGGAACCATAAGTAAAGATCTCCCAAGTAATCACCATTGGATCTTAATTTTCCACCATACTATCATTACCCACCACCGTCGGATTATTGATCTGTTGTATTGTTATTTAACCACTATCGTATTAATTATGTATGGGTTTTTTTTAAGGTATTTAAGTACTTTGTTTAATTATGTGTCACTTTATAATTAATATATTTTATATGTTAATCTATGAATGTATTTTTAATTTTTTGTAATTATATAGTCTAATTTTTTTATTTTCATTATATTGCAGGAAAAAAAAATGGATCCTTCAAATTTACCACCAGAGTTAGACGAATATGATATATCTTTCTTAACATTATTGATGGAGATATGGGAGACACGTTCAATTATTCATTAACACGCCCAATGAAGGATCCTTCTACTCGAGGTATGGAACTTGTACAAGTGTTAATGTCTTACAATGAGAAATGTCTAAACATGGTTAGAATGGAGACTCATTTTCTTAGACTACTTATAGAACAACTTGTACAAGTGTATGGGCTGCCTGTTTTACGATCTTCAATTCGAGTTGAGGAACAAGTGGTGATGACCTTATAATATTTAGCACATAGTCATAGTATGTTTTGTGTGAGAATAACAATTGATCACTCTAAACAAACAGTGTCTCGATACGTTTCAATGATACTAAAGTCCCTTCAACGCATTCTCTCTTTTCACCTTTTCTGAGAATCTTAACCCTAACTCCAGAACACAGCCGCCGTCGCCGCGCCTCCGCCCTCAGCTTGTATTTCAAGACGATCGGCACAATCGCCACGATTGGCATGATCGGCACAGTCGGCACGATTGACACGATCGGCACAATCGGCACGATCAGAACAATTGGCACGATCGACACAATCAGCACGATCGACACAATCGGCAAAATCGGCATAAACGGTATGGTATCGACTCTAATAACGAGGTCGTTCATTCATCTGTAAAGCTTGGTTAGAAGGTTAGAATTTCTAGTTTACCCTGTTCTATAATAGTTAGGGTTTCTAGTATACCATATTATGTTATTGATCTGTTTTGTTCTTGTGTTCTATTATTCATCAAAATGGAAAGAAATAAAAGCAATAAGAATAAGGAAGTCAGAGATTTGTGATGGAAGGAGTAAGCTTGGTTGTACTTATATTGGATCCAACTGTATAGAGTTTGAGAGATGATCTGAAGAATTGACCTTCTAAGCAAGACAAAGGAAACAACCTAAATATGGTTCAAACTTAAGAACATCTCAATGTTGAGTTATGGAGCCTACACTTATAATAAACTCTACATTGTTAATTAGAGTTTATTGAGTTTTCTTTTTTGGTTTTGGTTTTGGGCTTGGCCTGACCAAAGTTATTTAGGTTTATTACCTGAATGTTTACCCTATAAATATGTAATTATTAAGGGTTACATTGTTAAGACAGAATTTTAGAGAGATAAAGTGTGAGGCAAAAACTCTGTATTCATTCTTCTTCTTCATAGTGAAAACTGATGGTGGCTGAAGTGGATGTAGCTCAATTTGAGTGAACCACTATAAATCTGTATGTTCTTGTGTTCTTCTTTCTTGTGTTTTTTTTACAAATTGTTTTCAAACAGGTCGGATTTGGGAGATACAAATCCTAACAACTGGTATCAGAGCAGTTAGGCTAGATCTGAGCATTAAAAATGATGGCAAGTGAGAACAGTATAGGACATGGTATTGGAAGATTTGATGGGACATATTATGCCTTCTGGAGAATGCAGATTGAAGATTATCTCTATGGAAAAAAGTTTCATATTCCTTTGAGTGAGAAACCATAGAAGATGGATGAAGCTGTCCGATTGACGCTAGCCAAGACGGTTGCTCACAATGTAGCAAAGGAGAAGACCACCATGGGTCTGATAAAAGCTCTTTCTGATATGTATGAGAAACCATCTGCTAACAACAAGATACACTTAATGAAAAGACTCTTTTACTTAATAATGGTTGATGGTACTTCTGTCACTACTCATTTGAATGAATTCAATACAATTGTGAATCAATTGCTATCTGTTGAGATTGATTTTGGGAATGAAGTTAGTGCCCTGATTTTGTTAGCATCTCTACCAAATAGTTGGGAACCTATGATGGCAGCAATTAGTAATTCATTTGGAAATGCTAAACTGAAATTTGTTAAAGTTAGAGATCATATTCTTGCTGAAGAGGTTCGTAAAATTGATTCTGGTGAAACATTTAAAGGTTCTAATTTGAATGTGGAAAACAGGGGAAGAGGTAATGATAGAAATTTCAACCAAGGTAAGAGTAGATCTATGTCAAGGAGTAGGAGGAGTCAGTCCAAGTCTGGAAGGACATTTGAGTGTTGGAATTGTGGTAAATAGGGTCATTTAAAGAGGAACTACAAAACACCGAAGAAAAATGGTGATGATAAAAATGATGCAGCCAACGTTGTTATAGAATCTGTCATTCATGCGTTACTTCTGTCTGTTGATAGCCCGATAGATTCATGGGTTTTGGACTCAGGGGCATCTTTCCACACCACTGCTCACAAAGAATTAATGGAGAATTATGTGGCTGGAAACTGTGGAAAAGTTTATCTCGCAGATGGTGAGCCACTGGATATTGTTGGCATTTGTTACATCAAATTGAAGATGACAAATGGTTCTGTTTGGAAGATTAATAAGGTGAGACACATTTCAGGTTTAATACGCAATTTGATTTCTGTTACATAACTTGATGAAGAAGGTCACAATTTCAGTTGTGGAAATGGTGCGTGGAAGGTGACTAAAGGAGCAATTGTTGTTGCTCGAGGTTACAAAACTGGAACGTTATACACGACTTCAACTTCAGTTGTTGCTGTAGTTGATGACTCGAAGAACAGTGAGTTGTGGCATTGCAGGTTGGGCCATATGAGAGAAAAAGGGATGAAAATTCTTTTGAAGAATTGACAGATTCCAGAACTGAAGTCTGTTGAACATCAGTTATGTGAAACATGCATTCCTCGAAAATAGAAACGGGTGAGTTTCTTAAAAATTGGGAAGGAGCTCAAGAAAGAAAGGCTAGAGTTGGTACACACTGATGTGTGGGGACCTGCACCTGTTTTTTTCTATTGGCGGATCACAATACTACGTGACATTTATAGATGATTCGACATGAAAGGATGGGTATATTTTATGAAGCACAAGTCTGAAGTATTTGCTATTTTCAAGAAATAGAAGGCTTTGGTTGAAAATGAAACAAATTAGAAAGTTAAGTGCTTGAGATCCGACAACAGAGGTGAATATATCAATTCAGATTTTAAAGAGTATTGTGCTGTGAATGGGATTAGTATGGTGAAGACTGTTCCCCGAACGCCTCAAGAGAATGAAGTAGATGAACGAATGAATCGAACATTGAACGAGCGTGCTAAAAGCATGAGATTGCATGCAGATCTGCCTAAAACCTTCTGGGCAGAAGCTATTAATACTGTTGCCTATTTGATAAACAAGGGACCCTCTGTTCCTCTTGAATTCAGAATTCCTGAAGAAGCTTGGAGCAATAAAAAGGTAAACCTTTCTTATTTAAAAGTGTTTGGTTGTTTATCATATGTTCATATTAATGAATGTGATAGGAGCAAGCTTGATCCAAAGTCTAATAAATGTTTTTTTTATTGGTTATGGTGACATCGAGTTTGGTTATCGTTTCTGGGATAATCAAAATCGGAAGATCATTCGTAACAGAAATATTATCTTCAATAAACAGGTTCTCTACAAAGATTGCGTTGGGAAGACATCAAATGGTGATTCCAAGTTGGAAGAGACTGGTACAGTCGATTTGAGAGATTTTTCAGCTTAATATATACCGACTGTCGAAGAAGAACAATGTATTGTTGAAGATGAAATTGTTGAGAATGTGGACCCAAAGGTAAATCAGCAAACACCGGTTATACAGTTGAGAAGATCGTCAAGAAATCGAAAACTAGTTGAGAGGTGGTCTCCATCTCTAAACTATATCTTGTTGACAGATAAAGGTGAACCTGAATGCTTTGAGGAAGCAATAAAATCTGATGAATCAGTTAAGTGGGAGTCTGCGATTAAAGATGAGATGGACTCTTTGACGTTGAATCAAACTTGGGAGCTCACTAAGCTGCCAAAGGGAAAGAAAGCACTTCACAACAAATGGATCTTCAGGATTAAAGAAGAATATGATAAAACTATGAGGTACAAGGCAAGGTTGGTTGTGAAAGGATTTCAACAGAAAGAAGGTATTGACTACAATGAAATCTTCTCTCTAGTAGTTAAATTGATGACAATCAGAACTATTTTGAGTTTGGTTGTGAAAGAAGATCTTCATCTTCAACAAATGGATGTCAAAACTGATTTTCTTCATGGTGATTTAGATGAAGAGATTTATATGCGACAACCAGAAGGATTTGAAATCAAAGGAAAAGATGAGCTTGTGTGTAAGCTTCAGAAGAGTCTGTATGGTTTGAAATAGGCTCCAAGGCAATGGTACAAGAAGTTCGATAGCTTCATGAAAAGTAAAAAAAATTGAGGTGTGAAGTTGATCATTGCTGTTATATCAAGAGGTTTGATAAATCGTACATTATTCTTCTTCTCTACGTTGATGACATGTTGATTGCTGGAGCAAGCTTGTGTGAGATTAACAAGCTCAAGAAAGAGTTGTTTGAAAAGTTTGCAATGAAGGATTTGGGTGCTGCTAAACAAATCATTGGGATGAAAATTTTCAGGGATGAAGAAGTTCTCAAGCTTTCACAAGAAGAATATGTGAAGAAAGTTCTTAGCAGGTTCAACTTGTATGATGCAAAACCAGTTACTACCCCCTTAGCTCTTCAGACTATCTAAAGATCAGTCGCCTTCAATAGAGGAGGAGAAAATTTACATGGCAATTGTTTTGTATGCATCTTCCATTGGTTGTATTATGTATGCGATAGTTTCACAAGACCAGACATAGCACATGCAGTGGGAGTTGTTAGCAGATTCATGAGCAACATGGGTAGACAACATTGGGAAGTAGTAAAGTGGATACTACGATACTTAAGAGGAAGTACGGGTCTCACTTTGTGTTTTCGAAAGTCTAATATGGGTTTGGAAGGATATGTTGATGCTGACAATGGTGGTGATGTTGATAGTAGGAAGAGCACAACATGGTACATTATACTCTGGGAGGTACTGCAATTAGTTGGGTTTCAAAATTGCAAAAGATTGTTGCTCTTTCTAGTTGTGAGACAGAGTATGTTGTTGTGATAGAAGTTGTTAAGGAAATGATGTGGTTACAACCCTTTTTGCGAGAATTGGGTCAAGACTATGAGGGAAGTGTGTTGCGATGCGACAGTTAGAGTGCCATTCATTTGGAAAAGAATCCTGTTTATCATGGTAGGACGAAGCATATACAGGTTCGTTATCATTTCATCCGGTCAGCTTTAGAAGATGGAGTATTAGCTCTTGAGAAGATTTCTGGGAGTGAGAATCCAACTGATATGTTGACGAAAGCTGTGACAAATGAGAAACTGAAGTTGTGTGCAACTTCAATTGGTCTTCTTCGTTAAGACATCGAATGGAAAGCCACTACCGATCGAGAGATGATGAAGTTAGTCTCCAAGTGGGAGATTGTTGAGTTATGGAGCCTACACTTATAATAAACTCTACATTGTTAATTAGAGTTTATTGGGTTTTCTTTTTAGTTTTGGGTTTGGGCCTGACCAAAGTTATTTAGGTTTATTACCTGAATGTTTACCCTATAAATATGTAATTATTAAGGTTTACATTATTAAGACAGAATTTTAGAGAGATAAAGTGTGAGGCAAAAACTATGTATTCCTTCTTCTTCTTCATAGTGAAATATGGTGGTGGATGAAGTGGATGTAGCTCAATTTGAGTGAACCACTATAAATCTGTATGTTCTTGTGTTCTTCTTTCTTGTGTTTTTTTACATATTGTTTTCAAACAGGTCGGATTTGGGAGATACAAATCCTAACACCCAGCACACATGTATAATGCAGAAGCTCTAACTCACTTTTCTAGTCTATTGATGAAACTATTATATATGGACTCAATTAAAGAGGGAGGAGAGCACCTTACTTTTTCTAGAATAAGCATTGAAGTGTATTTTCAAAGTACACTACCAAAGAATATGACAGTTGTTGATAGGAAGGGAAAGCCCACAATAATGGAAATCTCATATGAATGGAGGCCAAATGGGTGTACTTTCTGCAATACTTTCCAACATGTTGGTACTAAATGTGCAAAAGCAATTGAGGAAGAACAAAAAATCACGAAATCCCAAGAAGCAAAAAAGCAGGAAAATGAAACGGAAGAATCAAGAATGAAATAGAATATTGTGGAAGTTAAGGATATTGATAAAAAAGAAAAAAATGAGGAGAATGCAGAGGAGAAAAGTAAGAAGGATTCTGGGAAAATTGAAAGAAGTGAAGTAAAGAAAGTAAAGGGAATCAAGGTGAAGAGGAAAAGAAAATTTTCTATAATGCGAAGGATCGGAATGGAAATAGAAGATAAACCTCGAGTTGTTGTTGAGGAAACTCAAGAGGAAGATACCCAAAATTTCATAGCTAAAACAGAGAATTCTAAAGCCGATAAAGAAGATTCCAAAACTAATGTGGAGTCTGAAGCTGAAGCCGAAGATAATGAAGATAAGAACACAAAAATTCTAGTTGAAGATAACAAAGATAAAAGCCCTGAAATTCTCAGAAACAATTCTTTCTATCAAATCAAAATGGGCACGTACAAAAAGAGAATTCAAAATGAGAAACAACAATATTCATCATCATCTTCAATACAACCTCCTTTCATCGTCCGAGGAACGGGAAAAGGAAGAGGAAGGGGAAGAAGGTCTCTCAATGAAAACGGATGACATAGGAAAATGCTAGGCTGGGATAGTTAAGTTTGAATGTATTCTTTTATGTTTGTTTTTTGTTTTTTTTTTAGAATGTATAAATGTCACCAATTAGTTTTTTTAGAGTCTTTTGATTGTCATCCTTAATCATAGTTAGGATTTGTCTAGCTTTGATTTCTAATTCTCCCACTTTGGGGATTTTAATGAAATAGTTCTAACCATTTTCCTAAAAAAAAATCCCTTCATCGACTAAGTATTACTGAGATACAATCGATTGATCAAAATATTATACATCTAAAGTTTACAACAATAACAACATTACATTAAATATTTAAGGTTTCAATTTATATATTTAATTTTATATGTGAAAAAATATGTAAGAAATTATCTAATTTATGTTGTCATGTGTGCAGAATTGCATTGGTGCTATAGATGGTATTCGCGTGGAAGTGTATCCTAAAGTAGAAAATTCGTATTGTTGGCATGGACGATTGGGGCACACAACCATCTCATGCTCACTTATTTTGTATCTGGTGTAGAAGGATCAATGCGCGACATACTCCTCAGTATCATTTACCACATCCACTCCTGGGTCCGTTAATTAAACACATATCAGGTTTATGGTAAATAATACTATAAATAATTATTAATTTGTTACAGAAAAATATTATTTGGTTGATTCTGGATATTCGAATCAAATAGGGTATTTAGCCCCATATCCTCGAACAAATTACCATCCTCATCATTTCGGAGGAGTACTTTCTTATACTAGAAAAGAGATGTTCAATATGCAACACTCTTCGCACAGATCAACCATAGAGTGGACATTCGGAATTTGGAAAAATAAGTGGCAAATTATCTCAAAAGGAGGATCATTACGTGGATTTAATCTTAAGAAACAACTTCAAATAATTCAAGCAACTGTAGGTTTACATAATTTTGTTCGGAAAAATAATATAGAAGTCACAATGGATGAAAACCCAAGCAATGACAATGTAGTACTAGTAGACAATGATATTTTATTGTCGCCTAATGTTTACCTCGTAATGAAATGGATCAATTTCGAGATGAGCTTTCTGAAAAAGTGTATGATTGTATTAGACATGAATGAATGATAATTTTATATGGGTTGTCTATAATTTTATTGTCATTATTTGTTTCATTTGAATGTCATGTATTATATCAATACAAATATAATATTGATAATAGATGTTTTTATATAATATTGTTAGAGTTATAATATTTTTTTTGAACTACATTATAATATTTTTTATTTTATTAAATTGAAAAAATATGAACTTAAATTAATTAATATATTTATTTGGAATCATGATTATAATTAGTTTATATAAAAAAAATTAGAATAAATTTTTTAATAAATATTTAATTTAGATGAGGTATATTTATAAATTAAATAATGTTTGTTATTCAAATATATAAATTTTATTTTTTAGTATAATTATTTATTTATTTGAATTATTTAAAATTTAAATGTTATGTTAAATAATATGATATGTGTTGGGAAAAATTAAAACAAAGAAAAGAGAATGTTAATTAAGAAAAAAAATAGTTTAATTAACTTTAAAATAATACAAACGACTTTTATGGTTTGGAACATAATTTTGATGATGTAGTTTGAATAAGACTAAGTTGTCCATTTGTTTTGTGCAGCACAAATCTAAAAGACATTGTTACTTTAGATGCGATCTGAAGCAGACTGTCTTAAACGTCTTATGTATTTAGACGAGGATGTCTAACTCCTTTAGACGCGGTCTAAAGGAAAGCGTAGTTAGACGAGAACGTCTAACTCCTTTAGATGCGGTCTAAAGGAAAGCGTAGTTAGACGAGGACGTCTAACCCCTTTAGACGCGGTCTAAAGGGAAGCGTAGTTAGACGAGGTTGTCTTACTCCTTTAGACATTGTCTAAAGGGATGCGTAGTAAGACGAGAACGTTTAACTCCTTTAGACGTTGTCTAAAGGGATGCGTAGTTAGACGAGGTCGTCTAACTTTTTTAGACGTTGTCTAAAAGGATGCGTAGTTAGACGAGGAGGTCTAACTCTTTTAGACGCGGTCTAAAGGAAAGCATAGTTAGACGAGGACGTCTAACTCATTTAGATGATATCTAAAGGGATGCGTAGTTAGACGAGGACGTCTAACTTCTTTAGACGTGGTCTAAAGGGAAGTGTAGTTAGACGAGGTCGTTTAACTCCTTTAGACGCGGTCTAAAGGGAAGCGTAGTTAGACGAGGACGTCTAACTCCTTTATATGCGGTCTAAAGGGAAGCGTAGTTTGACGAGAACGTCTAACTCCTTTAGACGCGGTCTAAAAAAGAACGTTTGATGCCTTGCTTTAGCATCCGTCTGAAGGAAACATCCGTCTAACCACGTTCACTCAGTTGTCTGTTGTTCCTGTCTTCAGCAATTTGACAAGTCAGCTGATTCTATCAAATGAATGAATGTCACGTACGCAGATATCTCTCAATTACATTCCCAGTACAAGACAAGATCAGAGGATATTTGGCGCACTACCTGTTCAATACGGCCATGATCCAAATACTCAGAGTCTGTTGTACTCTCGTACTATAAGAGGTCATCCAACGTACACATGCCACGTGTCCACAAAGAATATTCGACTGTTGGTGCACTTCAACCATAAATAGAAGTTCAAGGACAACGGTCGAGCACCGGATGGACTTACTAACTTTTTGCTTCACACAAGCGTAGTTAGAATTATATGAGGTTTTAATTTTTGTTTAAGGTAATTAATAAAAATAATATTAAATTTAGTTAGAGGGTAGTTTAGGTATTTAAATGATAAAATTAATTAATTTGATGGTTGATATGATATTTGCGTTTTGGGATAAAAACTGGGTTTTATCTCAAAAACCCCTTCATCAAACAAGGCCTAAATGTTACTTGTTAGAGTGACAAACAGTTGATCAAGAGGAGATGAAATTTGAATTGGAGAATTATGTTTAAAGTGAACTTTCTTCGTCTTCATCATCTCCATAATGTTAAGGTCTCTTGTTTGATTTGAAAAATGCAACGGAATCTCAGCCTCTAATGGAGAAAGAGAATTATGGTGGGAAATACAATGGAAGCTCAGCCTCTAACGTAGGGAGGTTTCTCCATCGCCTGCGGCGGCGAACAGTTGATCAGGAGTAGATGGTATCTGAATCAGAGAATTAAGTTTAAAGTGAACTTTCTTCGTCTTCATCATCTCTATAATGTTAGATCTATTGTTTGATTTGAAATGTGCAACGGAAGCTCAACCTCTAATGGAGAGGGAGAATTCTGGTGAGAAAATACAACGGAAGCTCAGCCTCTAACGTAGAGAGGTTTCTCCATCGCCTGTTGCGACGAACAGTTGATCAGGAGGAGATGGAATCTGAATCGGAGAATTAGGTTTAAAGTGAACTTTCTTCATCTTCAGCATCTCCATAATGTTAAGATCTCTTGTTAATTTCAAATATGCAACGTAAGCTCAATATCTAATGGAGAGAGAATTCTGGTGGAAAATTTGACGAAAGGACCCTACAAAGTGACTAAAATGAGCTGATAACCAGCGTATAATTTTAAATGCGCTGGTGATCACTTTATATTTTTTGACGAAATTACCCCGTTGCGAGACGCAACCGGATGTCCTGTGAAAAGTTCACAATCGTGAGACGCAACCGGCAATCGCGAGACGCAACCGGCAATTGCGAGACACAACCGACCCAATATTTTTTTTTAAAAAATAAAATAAATTGCATCTCGCGATTTGTAGATTTTTCACATGGCATCCGGTTGCGTCTCGCGACAGAGAAATTTCATTAAAAAAATATGGAGTGGTCACCAGCACATTTAAAATTATGTGCTGGTCACCGGCTCATTTACCCATATTATGAGAGTCATTTCGTCAAATTTCCCGTGGAAAAATACTATGAAAGCTTAGCCTCTAACCGCATAGAGATAAATATTAATTTTTTAATGAAACGTATATAATGAATTATAGCCTCTAATATAAAAAGAGAGAAATATTATGTTGTTTTAGACTTTTAGTTACCACGACCTCCATAATTTGAATGCTACCGCAGCTTATGGAGTAATTTATGTATTCTTTATTATTATATATATTTTTAGTAAGCCAGTGTCTCAATAATTTAAAATAAAAAATAGTTGAGATTTAATAAAAATTAATTTGAAATTCAAAACGAATCAAATTACATTTTAGATGAGTAATTTTGTTTGGATTAAGTTTAAATTAAATTAAATTAAGATTATCTGAATTATATATTTGTGATGATGTACAATGCAATAATTTAACAAATATAAATTGTGGTGAGCGAATAAACAAACATCCAATATTGAACCCTTTTTATTATAATTGCAGCAAAACTACAGTATAATGTTTACTATAATTAGAGACGGATCTACAATAGATTGTGGTGGACTCAAGTTTATAAAAATAATAATAATAATAAGCTAGACGGAACACTATTTTTTAAGAGATTTATGGTTATTCGTTCGATTATCACTAATAACGTCTTCAGTTGAAGTATATCATGACTACGAGGATAATCTATCATTGTGCATTTAAAAAATAATAGTATAATAAGATATGTTCACATAAATAATTATTTATTTTTCAAGCGCATAATAAATATTTTCAAAACTCACTTTAACTCTTATTTTGATTTATTTATAAAGAAATTTTTTAAACATCTAATTTTGCATTAAAAAATATACTTCAAACTTTAATTAAGAAAAAAGTATTCAAATTTTGTATTAATTTAAATTCAATTTTTGATAATACAGTCATAATTAAATAATACTTATAATTGAATTAATTTTAAAATATTTTTTTGACTATATAGAATTATAATTCAAACGAATAAAATACTTGTTACGTATTCTTCAACCGACTTAACTGTTTGAAGCCGACGATTGCTGCTCAACTGCTTCACTATTGACTATTCTTGCCGACTCTGAATCTTCCCAACCCACGCGATAAGTTCTATCGCATATGAACATCATTGTAAGTTCCGATCGTTCTTCACTTCTTGCTGGATAAACGTCATCGATTATCGTTTAGTTAACACAGATCTCTGCAACTACAGTTGAAGCACAAACTTCGAGCAAGGGATATGATTGTGAAGTTTGTGAATGTGAACATTGGAAGGTTTTCTACTTGGGTTTCCTTTATTTTTCATTACTTATGTTGTTTTCTCCTTGATTCTGTATTTCTTACATGGGTTTCAGGAAATAAACATTGCTCTACTTCTGAACTATGGCGAATCAGTGTACAACAATGTTGTACATGAGTATGGTGGTTTTCATTGCAATATCGGTCCTGCCGGCTGCAGCTGATACTGATTTTCTTGACTGTAATCTAATGGATTCCCTTATTTTTGTTTATTGAATGATTCTTGATTAGCATACAAAACAATGGATGTGTTTTCCATACTTACACTATATTTCAGATGCTATTTCATGAATTGGTACACTAATCTTATGTTAAGTGCTGCATTTCTTGAATTCTTACTAACTCTCTTTTCTTTCCGTTTCTTCATCTATTTAGTAATGGCACTTCAAGATCTGTATAGAACACTCAACACGCCATCACAGCTTCATGGATGGAAAGCAAGTGAGGGAGATCCATGTGGGGAATCATGGACTGGAGTTTCTTGCTCCGGGTCATCAGTCATCATTCTGTAATGGCTTGTAAAACCATTCATCTCCATTTGCTCTTCATTCAACTGTCTAACTACTTTTCATTCTTCTCTATACATAGAAAACTAAATGGTCTACAGCTTACTGGAAACCTCGGGACTCAGCTCTCCAATCTACACAACTTGAAAGAGCTGTAAGAAAAGATGTCAATTTGTTAAATACATTAACAATGTAAAAATTAACACTTCACATAATTATTCAGGGATATAAGTGTTAATAATATTCAGGCTGAGATACCATACAGCTTGCCTTTCAATGCCACAAGAATGTAGGATACTTTTCTTCCTTCCATATTTATCCCCAATCTAGTTGAGATCCTTTCATTATATCTTTCTTTTTTTTTCTCAACTTTGAATGCAGTAATTTGTCGTGCAACAAACTCAATGCAAACTTACCACACACACTTGCTTATATGGGAAAACTCCGGCATTTGTGAGTTTTTTTCTTTCTTACTTTCATCTTCTAATGGTCTGTTTCTTGGTTTGAGATATGCTTCCATTGCAGGAATCTGAGTCACAATTCTTTGCTTGGACCCATAGGGGATGTGTTCAACGGTTTACAAAATCTAAGAGAAATGTACTGCAATTTTAGAATGTTTTTTTATTCTTTAGGATATTTTAGTTTGAACTTTTGACATCCATTGTTCATTTTATTTTTCAGGGATCTGTCTTACAATAACTTCAGCCGGGACTTACCTAGATCCGTTGGATCTCTAACAAATCTCAGAAAACTGTGAGTTGCAAACTAGTTTGTATATCTTTCAGCCTTTTTTCTTGTCTATTCGGTTGATCAACCTGATAAGCAATGCAGGTTCCTGCAACATAATACATTCACAGGATCATTAATCCTTTTGTCCAATCTCCCACTTACTGACTTGTAAGTTTGGAGGCAGAAATCAGTTGAATATGTCTTCATGTTTTAAATTAACTACTAAATTGGCCTGTCTACATATGTTGTTAGGAACATTCAAGAAAATCATTTTAGTGGTGTTATTCCCAAACAATTCCAAAATATAAACAATTTATGGTAATCTATCAAGCTTTTAGTTGTATTTTCGTTTTTTGGGTACAAAGTGACATGTGTGGGATGACTATCAACAAACATTTTGGTTTGGCCAGGTTAGGAGGCAACAATCTTAAGGCAGGAGAAAACGACCCTCCTTGGAATTATCCGTTAGACATAGTGGAAGGGAAACAAAATTTGAGTAGTCCACCAGCCACCAATTCTAATGCAATTGAGAACTACCCATCAATAGAGTTCATTGGACACAAGAAGAAAAAGCTAGGCTATGGTGGCACGACTGTTTTGGTGGTTGGAACTTTACTGGCTAGCTTTTCGGCTTTTTTTGTTGGTTCTAAAATCCACAGGTCACTAGTGAGAAAGCATTCTACGAAAGTTGACTTAGAAGATGGCACAAATCACTCTCTTCCAGTCAGCACAATGCCATCAGGAGGTGAATTCAAATTTCAGCTATTCACAATTATTTATTTATAAGGGATTAATTATTGTACAATTAATAGTGAATGATTCTGTTTGGTAGATCATTCCTCTGCACATGAAGTAAGTCCACGAGTCTCCAGTATAAGCTCTTCTCCTCCTTCACCACCACCACCACCTTTACATAACAGAGCTAATGCTATCTCTACAAGAAGAAGTTACTCAAAAAAATGCAAGATCCCAATTGGTGCAAAGGTGTACACACTTTCAGAGCTACAATCTGCAACGAATAGTTTCAGTGAAAGCAATCTTCTTGGAGAGGGATCACTCGGGTCAGTTTACAAGGCAGAATTCCCGAATGGACAGGTATTGGCTGTGAAGAACATTGTCACTGTAGCGTTGTCACTCCATGAAGAAGAACAATTCTTGAGTGTTGTTCGAAATGTAGCCCTGCTGAGGCACCCCAATATTGTGACACTTGTTGGATATTATGTAAACCGTGGACAGCATGCTCTGTTATACGAGTTTGTAGGTAATTTGACCCTCTACGATGCTCTCCATTGTAAAGCATGTAAAAAGCCACTCTCTTGGAACATTCGTCTCAAAATTGCAATCGGCATAGCAAGGGCCTTGAAGTAAGTATTCTAGAAGAATTGCAGTTAATCAGTTTGTAAAATTTGAATACATGTTATTGGTGTGATAAACAGATATTTGCATTCAACTTGCTTGCCTCCAATGACGCATAGCAACTTAAAGTCGGCGAATGTTTTACTTGACGAGGAGCTCATGCCCCGGTTATCAGACAGTGGGCTGGCTATTCTGAGGCCCCTTACTAGTAACAGTGTAAAAGTGAAGGTAATTTGAAATGATTTGACAAGATTATTTGAAAAGAGTAGGCGCAGGAGTTAGTATTGATGATGTGAATGAAGCAGGCTTCGGAGAATGCTATTGGTGATAGAGGGTACATATCGCCTGAAGAGAAGGGAGTAAATGGTGTTGGGGCGAAAGGAGATGTGTATGCATTTGGTGTGCTTCTTTTGGAATTGTTAACAGGAAGGAAGGCTTTTGATAGGTGTGTTTGTTTGTGTTTGTTTAGAGGTTAGTGATTTTATTGTTATGTATGATGATGATATATGTATATACAGTTCACTGGAGATGGAAGAACAATCATTAGCGAAATGGGCATCATTGAGATTACACGACAGTGATGCTCTGGGAAAAATGGTTGATTTGTATATGAGAAGAATGATATCTTCGAGGGCTTTATCACAGTTTGCAGACATAGTATCCCTTTGTATTCAGGTATTATTTAAGTAGATATTGAAATGAATTCTTGTCACATAATAATAATAATGTTGAATATATTATGTAGTCGGAGGGGAAATTCAGACCGGTGATGTCGGATGTGGTAGAATCATTGACAAAGTTGATGGTGATAAACAATAACTCATGTGGGAATGCTTTTCAATTGGATGGATTTGAGAGGTCTTTTCGTTCATCACATACACGATTCAAAGGAGGAGTATCACCCACTATGAGTGTCTCCTCTATTTGATTTTATAGGTTTTTTCATTACTATATCATCATTGTAACAACAAACAATAAAGATGTTGATATCAATATCAATATAAGGATTTAGTTGGTTAGTTACTCAATATACTTTTTAAATTTTACAATAAAATGATAAAAATAATGTACATCCAGATAAAAAAAACAATAACACTAGATTAAACTAAAAATATATAACTTCTTCACTAGAATCATTTTTATAAGAATGGTCTCAATAATAATATGTTATAACATCTTTATTTAATTCACTAAGATAATTTAAGTGACAAAAATAGATTTAGATTAAAGTTCACTCTTAAATTTTCATTTAAAACACTTTAAATTGTTAGAGCAAGAGTAATTTTTTTTAAATGATCCATGAATGATATTATGAAATAAATAGTTGTTTAAGGACAACGACAAAAGCATAAAATTGATGTAGAGAAAATCAATAAAATTAATTAAAAATTAATGTGTGCGAAGATCTTTCAAAAGTGCAATGAGATCTCTGACTGAATTCGTCGACTCCCCGAATCAAATCTCATATAATGTTAAGATGATAACATTGAGAAGGATCTGCAACAATCATTTAAGAATGTTGAAAGTTCTACTATAGCTTTCCAACCAAATTATCCATCAAAAAATAATTAAGATATAACTATATTGTCTGTGACCCTCAAATCTAATTGCCTCAATCTACTTTTCCCAACATGCACTGATTTTCGACATAACCTAATGAATATCAATAATACGGATTTCAAATACTAGCGACATTCTTACAATGTAAAATAATACGAGATATCTCTCACCCTCCTTCAAACACAAACGACATAACTAATAAATAAACAATTAACAGCCAACTATTTATATATTAAATCATTGTCACTAAACTAGTTTTAAACTTAAATATCATTAACTGCATTAATATAAATTATGGGCGACATTTTTCTCTCATTGTAATTTAACACATTTTCTTTAATCTTGGTGAACACATTTGTACTGTTAACCAATTTCATTCCTATTTTTAACATTAAAAAGATTAATAGATCAATTTATATGAAAATTATTTCTAAAATTGTGTTTATATTTCTAAAGTGCATCTTGAAAGAAGAAAAAAAAAACTACATTAACAAAGTAAACCCAATATGAAGTTAGAAATATAATTTGAACAATTTGTAAAGGTTTAATCAATAAAACGATCCTAATTTAAGTTAAGGAAGAAAACAAATTCATAGTATAACTTTAGGGAACAAAATGAACTTCTTTACAAAAGAAATAAAATAAATGTAATTTGTTAACACAGATGAGCCGTAGAAGAAAACACCACACTAGGATCTGCTTCAGGATCGATTCGTGAAAGGAGACGCAGGTCAGGTCAGTGTCCGGTTCTTACTCATCCGAATTGAAGCCGACCGGTGCCAATTCTTTCTCCCTCTCTCCTACCTCTTCGCGCTTGTTCTTTGTTCTTTTTTTGTAATGGATTTTGACTTTTTGAGGATTTAGGGTTTCAAATGATGGTGAAATACTTTCTATTCAGTTCTGTGTCAAAGACCCAGATTGTGTATCGTTTTAAGATGTAGACTTGTTTATCTGTCTGTGCGTGTTTGCATACCTGGGTGCGATTTGCAAATTGGTATTGGCTGATTTTTGTTGGTTCCTAATTTGATGTTTACTTGTTCTTCGATCTTTGAGAAACTTGGTTTTTAGATCAAATGTTTGTTTTTAATTGTTTCGGTCTTTGGTTTGATTGTTTGGTTGTGTTAATGCTTTGATTTATTATTGACATTCTGATCTCTTGTCAGACAAAAACACGATGAATCCTGCGGAATTAAGATATTTGGAAGAAGAGGACACTCCAATAACGAAGACATTAAAGGGAGCAACTAGTGGTTTCGTTGCTGGAAATATTTGGGGAACTATTGTTGCTACATGGCACGATGTGCCTCGTGTAGAGAGAAGTGTTGCACTTCCTGGGCTGATAAGGACTCTTAAGATGATGGGTAACTATGGGGTGACTTTTGCTGCCATTGGTGGTGTTTATATTGGTGTGGAGCAGCTGCTTCAAAATTACAGGATGAAGAGGGACTTTGTAAATGGAGCTGTTGGAGGTTTTGCTGCTGGAGCTTCTGTCATTGGTTTCAAAGGTAATTACTTGTTTTGGTGAATCCACATTTGCATGATTTCTCTTTGCATATTTTCTAATATTGATGTGGGGAATCAGTTTTTGTGGCTTTAGATCTTGTTGTCAAGTTTTCTTAGCTTAACCTTGTCTGTTTTTTATAGTCGTTGTGCTTATATCCTTTTTTATTTGGTGAAAAACTGGATAAAACATTAAGAACATGAATGACATACAAATGAGAGTATTTACACCCTCAAATAACAATCTTATGATCCATTAATGGATTGTACATCTTCACATTTTATTGGATCTTCCAAAGGATCTTTTTCCCGAGACAACAATGGACATCGTTTTCAGAATCAGACTCCACTGCAACATTATGCCAACCAAACACTTGTGCCTGGGACAGAGCCCAAAGAATTGTAGATACATAATAGATTAGTGGATCCAATGAACTTAGACTAACCCATTGAAACATGATGAGTTTTCCAAAATGATCTCTCGCTATTAAATCATCTATAGATCACACCAAAGCAATACTAATTTTGATTGTACCAGGAATTGGGGGTTCCCCTTTTCAAGGTATCCTAATCTTAGGAGTGGGAACCTTAGAATGGTGTTTCATAATGTTTCTCCATTCATCCCACCAGCCTTAATAGCTAATTGTCGTTACATGACAAGGTTTTATATTCTCATATGCTATTTTTTTCACATATCATTAAATGTTTTGAGCTATTTCTTTTTGGTAGGGCATGATTGGAGTGAGGTTGATTCTCAATGTTGTTATATATGTAAGAATAAATTATGTAGGGCCTTGTTTGATCTTAAGGGTTATTTGAATAACAATTGGTTATTTTAAAATAACCTTGTTTGATGTAGGTTTTAAAAATTAATTTATATTGAGTAAAAGACATTAAAAGTATGAATATACAATGAAAACATAAATTTGTTTTTTTTTATTAAATAGAGAGTATTTTGGTCTTTTTGTTGATGATTTGAATGATGTGATTGATGAGTAGATTGTTGATTGGATAGTGGGTTATTTGAAATTAATCTGAAATAACCATACTAAACAAGGCCATGATGATTTAGACTTATTTGCTAGCTTTTCAAATTCTGTAGTTGCACCCAAGGGCATTATCTTTTGGGAAGAAATGCTAAGATGTTCATTCAGATTTCATTAGAACATGTGAAAGCTAAAACAACCAAGTCTTAATGTTCATTCTAATATAGCTTTTTGAGACCTAAGGTTGGGGTCTAACATATTATGATGCATTTTTCTCATTAGATGAACAAAGTCCAAACTTTTTCCTTGATTTGAAATACGTGTGTTTGTATATTGATGATACAATGTTGAATGTATATGTAACGTATCAGCCTAGAGATCTAGGATTTGTAGATGAGAAGAGAACGTCATAAGCCTTTGGATGAGAGAAGATTCAATCATACCTTTTTTTTCTGTGAGACAAACAAAATTTAATTAGGCGATTAATCATTTGTATCTGGATTAGATCCAGAAACAGAAAGTTGTACCCGTATACTATTTACTTATATATCCCTACTATTTAGCATGAGTTCCACTATATTATCTTCTTCTATTTATCTTTCAATTTCCTATGCTTAATGTATGAAATGAATTAAACACAAAACAAGTGGGCCGTGGCTTATAGATATGTGATATTGGCAGCGAGAAGCATTCCAATTGCGCTTGCTGCTGGAGCGTCATTGGCATTTACATCTGGTGTGATCGATGTTGGAGGTCAAACCACGAGAATTGACACAGGCAAGGAGTACTACCCTTATGAGACGAAAAAGAGGCCTAATGTCAATAACTGACCTCTTATTTTCAAGGGGGAGTTCTTTGCAGCCTGACTAGCTGAAGCTCAATATGCTTACGATTTTAGCATGCTGAAAACTGTTTTGATTTTCCGTGAGTTTTCATGACGCAACTGTGTTCTGGATGCTTGAAAGAAAAAATTATTCAATAAATTTGCACCTTTACATTATTGTTTGGAATTCTATTGGTTGGTTTAGTACAATGAGGATATTTATGGGTTATGAATCTGGATTCAGATCTGGTAGAGTAATTGTCTGAATTGTTGCCAGATTAAGTTCAGAAATATTGTGATCAATTTATGAGCAATCTGATTGAAATGACTTTTTCAATGTTATCATTGTCTCCTTTTGAATGATCTTTATTTTCTTACCATAATCTTTCTGTACTCAAATGTTCATCTTTTGATTTTCTGCATATTGATTGTCAAATTGAATAATATTAATAATAGAAACCTTCATATACTGTGAAACATATTCTTCAGTCTTAAGCTAACTACATGAGAAATATACTTTTTTATTTTGAGTGGAAATCCAATGAGATCTTTTATGTTTTAGATTATTTATCATCTATAGGACTATAGGAGGTTGTTTGATCTTTGTTTTTTGGGATTTTTTTATTCAAAATTAATATATCCAAGTCATATTTTTTTTTTAACTATTTAATTTATTAATTAATTAAAAATAATATTTAGTGAAGAAACCTCTATTAGAGTTATAAAAAATTGATCTTTTAATTAAGTGAAGGGTTCACATTGATTCAAACAGGTCTTTAATAGTGTGACAAAAAAAAAAACATTCTAATTTACTTCGTCATTACTAATGCTGAGTTGTGTTACACGATAAAACATACATGCCCTAATAATTAATTCATAGTTTGGATCTAGTTTCTTTTTTTAATCAACATACATTTTTAAAAAAAATCATTTCATCTCATAGATTAAATACTAAACAACTCTTAAATTTATAGGTAAGAAGCAAACATCAACATCCAAATATACTAGGTCCATTTGAATATACATGATAAATTTATGAATATATCTCTAACTAATTTGTTTTCAAATGTGATGTCTTCAGATCTTGATCTACATTTAAATGAGAGTATTTTTTATTATCCCATTCTTGTCTAGATCCGAATTCACACTAAGACCTAGAAAGATTTTTCAAATAAACTCGAAATCAAATGAACTTGCATCCACAACAATGTGAAAAATCAAACACCCCTACAAAATAATCGTAGAGAAAATTTAGACCGGAACTATACCAATTATATCCAACCGAAATGAATCTCGCAATCTCAAAGCCAAAAGCTTCATGATCACATTATTTGAAATAAAATGAAGTATGAAATAAGCTTCAATTTCCAGGTAGTGTACATAAGGATAATGAGTATGACAGATCTATGTACGAATTGGATTAATCTTAGGTCCCAATACAAGAAAAATTTATTACTTACTAAACTTTTATATGTACAAATGTAAAAAATTGATAATAGACTAGTAATACAGTGTTTTTAAAGTAAGCTTGTGTATATTCTTCCATATATTGATTCTCTGAAAGTGCATTTGTTTTTTGTTTTGTTTTTTAATTTTGTTTTTTTATTAAGTTCAACTTTTCTCCTAAATTTGAAATTACATTATGTTCAACCTCTACAACTTAAAATTATAGCTCCTTTTCTAGTATTATTGTTCCATCAATCTATAACCCTTCTTGGAAAGAAATGAAACTACAAGACAAAATCTAACCATCTAAAATCTCAGCTGGATCCCCGTTACGAAAAACTCTGTATCCTATGTGCCCTCTGACAGTGAGGGGGTGTAATTATTAAAAAAATAAAAATAAATAAATTACATTTTCATCTCTTCCATATGAGAGGGCACATAGAGCAAGGAGTTTGAGTAACAGGGGATCCCGCCTAGGGCAGTAAATGAGGTAAGTTGCTCGTGAGTCGCTTGCGAGCCGCTCAATCAAAGCTCGACTTGAGTTTAACTTTGACCAAGTTCGAGTCGAGCTCTAACTCATATAATACTTGCTCGATGACTTGTTGAGTTTTTCGAACATTATAATAAAAAATATATTTATTAATTCATTTATTTTTATATTAAACCCTATTGAAAATTTAATTTTAGTTTATGTTTTTCGAGCCGAACTTGTAGGTAAATATTCGAGTCGAGCTAAACAATTTTTAATCGAGTCGAATTTGAGTTTGAGTTGGCTTGAGCTCGACTTAACTCTCATTTCCAACCCTAATCCCACTCCCTCAAATCTGGCCAACCCTATATATTACCCAACATATTTTAGTCATCCAACTTTTAGGGTATACATCATCTCAAGGTATGAGATAGCCCATAAAACAATTGATAAATTTTTGTAAACCTACTTGAAATACCTGTAAATATTCGAATTGAGCTAAACAATTTTTAATCGTGTCGAATTTGAGTTTGAGTTTAAGTTGGCTTGAGCTCGGCTTGACTCTCATTTTCAACCCTAATCCCACTCCATCAAATCTGGCCAACCCTATATATATTACCCAACATATTTAGTCATCCAACTTTTAGGGTATACATCAATCTCAATGTATGAGATAGCCCATAAAACACTTAATAAATTTTTGTAAACCTACTTGAAATACCTAATTTTTCTTTCATTGTCACAAATTTATTCACCAAAGTGTGACTAAAACCAAGAAGATAAGTATTGAACTATTGATTATAATCACTTGAAAAAATTGTCTCTAAATATTATTTCATAAAAAACTAAAAAAAAGATATAAAATAAAAAGTTGATAGTTTAGAAAATAATAATTGATTCCAATAAATGAATGAAGATAAATAAAGTAGATGACTTTAGTGAAAAAGGTAGGTTGGTTGTATATTCATCTCAAAGTCCTTTTTCACACAATCAATCCCTTCTCCCCTCTTTCTCTCTCACTGTACCGTCCATCTATCATCTGTCATCGACTCATAGCTCATATCCTTTCTTAACAAAAAGCATTCACTCTTCCACCTAACACGTCGCCAATCTGCGAACGATTCCATCCGGATCTTCTCATTCCTTCAGGTAATCTTTGAATCATCTCTTTTCAATCCTCTTTTTCTATATTATCCATGTAACAAGAACCTCATTCATCACAGAATGAACAAACAAACTTGTTCTTCACAATGTGTTTCATGGATTCTATGAATTGATGTTTATGTGCTCCATTTCTTATCGTTATTCGCACTTTTTTGTTTTGTTTTGTTTTCTTTTCTGGTAGGATATGAACTTAGGTCTTGACGTCTCAGATCTAGAGTGAGATAGCTTGTTTTAACCTCTACATTAAGGATCTCTGCAATTTCTGAGTAAAGATGCAGAGGCCTCCTCCGATGGAAGATTTTTCTCTAAAAGAGACGAAACCTCACCTTGGTGGTGGTAAGGTTACTGGTGATAAGCTTACCAGTACATACGACTTGGTTGAGCAAATGCAATATCTCTACGTTCGTGTCGTTAAAGCAAAGGATTTACCTCCAAAAGACATGACTGGAAGTTGCGATCCGTATGTGGAAGTTAAGCTTGGAAACTACAAAGGAACTACTCGTCATTTCGAGAAGAAGAGTAATCCTGAATGGAATCAAGTGTTTGCTTTCTCGAAAGATCGTCTTCAAGCTTCCATGCTTGAAATTATAGTTAAGGATAAAGATTTATTGAAGGATGATTTCATTGGCCGTGTTTGGTTCGATCTTCATGAGATCCCTAAACGTGTTCCTCCTGATAGTCCTCTGGCGCCACAATGGTATCGTTTGGAGCATAAAAACGGGAATAAAATCCATGGAGAATTGATGTTGGCGGTTTGGATGGGAACTCAAGCTGATGAAGCATTTCCCGATGCTTGGCATACTGATGCTGCGACTGTCGGAGGCTCGGACGGTTTAGCGAATATGCGATCCAAGGTTTATTTATCGCCCAAGCTATGGTATCTTAGGGTTAACGCAATTGAAGCTCAAGATTTAATCCCAACTGATAAAACTCGATTTCCTGAAGTTTTTGTTAAGGCTGTTATTGGAAATCAGATGTTGAGAACTCGGATTTCGACTAGTAAGACGATTAATCCAATGTGGAACGAGGATTTGATGTTTGTTGCGGCTGAACCGTTCGATGATGCCTTGATCTTGAGCGTTGAAGAGAGAGTTGGGTCGAATAAGGATGAACTTCTCGGGAGATGTGTGATTCCTTTGCAGTATGTTGATAGGAGGTTGGATCATAAACCGATTGTTTCGAAATGGTATAGTATTGAGAAGCATGTTGTGATTATGGAGGGCGAGAAGAAGAAGGAGATGAAGTTTTCGAGTCGGATTCATATGAGGATTTGTTTGGAGGGGGGTTATCATGTTCTCGACGAGTCGACTCATTACAGTAGTGATCTTAAACCTACTGCTAAGCAGCTTTGGAAGCAGAATATTGGGATTCTTGAATTGGGTATTTTGAGTGCTCACGCATTATCTCCGATGAAGATGAAAGAAGGGGGGCGTGCGACAACCGATGCTTACTGCATTGCGAAATATGGGCAGAAATGGGTTCGTTCGAGAACCATTGTCGATAGCTTTACGCCGAAGTGGAACGAGCAGTACACTTGGGAGGTTTTCGATCCTTGCACTGTTTTAACTATAGGTGTGTTTGATAACTGTCATTTGGTTAACGATAAGAATGGGGGAGGAGGGGTGAGGGATTCGAGGATCGGGAAGGTTAGGATTCGGTTATCGACGTTGGAAACAGAGCGTGTTTATACGCACGCGTATCCGCTCTTGGTTTTGCATAACTCGGGAGTGAAGAAGATGGGGGAGATTCAGTTGGCAGTTAGGTTTACTTGTTCTTCACTTCTAAACATGATGAATACTTATTCACTTCCATTGTTACCAAAAATGCATTATATTCATCCGCTAACGATATCCCAGCTCGATAGTTTGAGGCACCAGGCGACTCAGATAGTCTCGGTTAGGCTTAGTCGAGCCGAGCCTCCGTTGAGAAAAGAGACAGTGGAGTACATGCTCGATGTAGGATCCCACATGTGGAGTATGAGGAGAAGCAAGGCGAATTTTCTAAGAATAATGGGGGTTTTGGGCGGTTTGATTGCGGTTGGGAAATGGTTCGATTCGATATGCAATTGGAAGAACCCGATCACAACGGTTCTGATTCACGTTCTGTTTCTGATACTGGTTCTATACCCCGAGCTGATTTTACCAACGGTTTTCCTCTACCTGTTTTTGATCGGAGTTTGGTACTATAGGTGGAGGCCGAGGCACCCTCCTCACATGGACACACGTTTGTCGTGCGCTGATAATGCCCATCCGGATGAGCTTGATGAGGAATTCGATACGTTTCCGACTTCTCGTCCGAACGATATTGTTCGAATGAGGTACGATAGGTTGAGGAGTATTGCGGGGAGGATTCAGACTGTGGTTGGGGATTTGGCGACTCAGGGAGAGAGGTTTCAGTCGCTGCTGAGCTGGCGGGATCCTCGGGCGACGGCTCTGTTTGTGATGTTCTGTTTAGTTGCTGCGGTTGTTTTGTATGTGACGCCGTTTCAGGTGGTGGCGCTTCTGAGTGGTTTTTATGTTTTGAGACATCCTAGGTTTCGTCATAAGTTGCCTTCGGTTCCACTTAATTTCTTCAGGAGGTTGCCAGCGAGAACAGACTGTATGTTATGAAGGGAAAGACATAGAATCAGCTTCAATGTTTGGTTGGCCCTGGAATTTGTTTGTTGGGGATCTTCTTCTTATTATTATTCTCTTATGGTGTGTAATCTATCTATCAGTCTATCTTAATATTCAATCTTTGTTGTTATGAATTTGGAATGCTTTGATTGTTATGGAACTGGGTAATATGTGTAATGTAAATCCTACCATGGACATGGTTTTGAGTTGAGACTCTGAAATGGCATCAAAGCTCTCTCTTTTAGATCATCATCTTCTTTTATAATATTTAATCTCATAATTATTGATGGATATAGAATTTTCTTGTTTATATAGGAATGATTTCAGAGAAAAATAATTTAAAAAGAGCATATTATATAGACACTCAACCTATTCCTTAAAACAAAAATATATAATATTTAAAGAAGTTATTTTAAACTAGGAAAATTTCCGTGCGATGCACACGGATGAGGATAAAAATAAAATAAATAAAATAAATTATAATAATATTTATTCAATATTTTAAATTATTAAAATAAAAAATATAACGCTCTTATTCCACATTTTATTCACTTCGATAAAACAACTTATTTTCTCACATGTTTCATCACATATTTTTTCTGAATGAATCTCTCATTCGTGACTTTACACTTTAACTTTGTCAATCAAATATTTGATTCATATTTTTTAATAATTAGCATTGTGACCTCACACTTTGGCCAATTAAATATTTGATTCATATTTCTTTAACCACTTTCAAATGATATCGGTCTATTATCCCTCGACAAACCACATCTCAATCACATTTGGTTAAATGTTGTACTTGTTTTGTTAGGTTGCAAGTTCGAAACCTACAAATAACATTTTTAAATTTATTTTTAACCGTTTTAAGTTTATGGGCGGATCAACCCACAATCCGACCCAAGTATCCATTTACTCTCACATAAATATCCAAATTAATCACAGCTCTCGACCCGACAATCCGGACACTTTAAAAATTAAGCATCATTATATATATATAGATTAGTTAGTTAAAAATTTGAACTTTTATTATTAAAATGTCTCGCGTTCATCAAATTTGGTGTTGAATCTTAAATATAAAGTGTTATTAGCTTAGTTGGTTAAAGGGTTGTATTTGTTTTGTTAGGTTGCAAGTTCGAAACCTACAAATAACATTTTTAAATTTATTTTTAACCGTTTTAAGTTTATGGACGGGTCAACCCACAATCCGACCCAAGTATCAATTTACTCTCACATAAATATCCAAATTAACCACAGCTCTCGACCCGGCAATCCGGACACTTTAAAAATTAAGCATCATTATATATATATAGATTGGAGCTTGTTCAAAGGGAAATTTGACTAAATAACCTCAAAGACGAGGTTATTTGAGCTGGTGGTAATTTAATAATTAAATTGCGCTCGTGGTCTTTTTATTTTTTTTTGACGAAATTGCCCTTTTCGCGAAACGCGAAGGGACTTCCCGTTTCGCTAAGAACTTCCCGTTTCGCTAAGGACTTATCGTTTCGCTAAATACATAAACATGAGTTGTCTTAGCTCCGCTGGTAGAATGTGTGGCTTTTAACCATGTGGTTGTGGGTTCGATTCCCACAGATGGTGTTTTTATAGTTTTTTTTTTTTACTTTTGCATAAATCAAATGCTCATTTGTAGAGAAATGGTTATGTTTTAATTTGATGCATAAATGAAATGGTATAGAAAATGTTTGTTATGGTTATGTTTTAATTTGATGCATAAATGAAATGGTATAGATGTTTTAATTTGATGCATAAATGAAATGGTATAGAAAATGTTTGTTATGGTTATGTTTTAATTTGATGCATAAATGAAATGGTATAGAAAATGTTTGTTATGGTTATGTTTTAATTTGATGCATAAATGAAATGGTATAGAAAATGTTTGTTTGTTTTTTTTACTTTTGCATAAATCAAATGTTCATTTGTAGAGAAATGATTATGTTTTAATTTGATACATAAATGAAATTGTATAGAAAATAAGAGTATAATTGAAATTTGTTTGTTTGATTGATTGTAGTTTCGAGAGGGATTGGCTACGGAAAGATCTGAACGTGATTGGGTTTGGGTTGATCGGATGGTTAGCACCTTCCAGTATTCCGGCGATCAACGGACTCTTTCCAGCATTGGGACTGAGCAATTAAAATATATTTATGTTTCTTTCTAATATTAATATACATAAACAAGTAAACAAACATGTTAGGGCTGGTTACTTGGCACTTGAGATTGTTCTTGGCATTGACTTTGAACAAATTGGATTCAAGGGCAGGACTGAAGATTACTTCAGTAAATAAATAAATTAATTCTAATTAAGAAAATAATAATATGTAAAAAGTGAACTACTTTCTTTGGTATTTGTTAATGAATGTTTAAGCTGCTTTTGATATTTGTTAATGAATGTTTAAGCTGCTTTTGTTTCATTTCTTTCTATACAATTTCATTTATGTATCAAATTAAAACATAACCATTTCTCTACAAATGAACATTTGATTTATGCAAAAATAAAAAAAAACAAACAAACATTTTCTATACCATTTCATTTATGCATCAAATTAAAACATAACCATAACAAACATTTTCTATACCATTTCATTTATGCATCAAATTAAAACATAACCATAACAAACATTTTCTATACCATTTCATTTATGCATCAAATTAAAACATAACCATAACAAACATTTTCTATACCATTTCATTTATGCATCAAATTAAAACATCTATACCATTTCATTTATGCATCAAATTAAAACATAACCATAACAAACATTTTTTATACCATTTCATTTATGCATCAAATTAAAACATCTATACCATTTCATTTATGCATCAAATTAAAACATAACCATTTCTCTACAAATGAGCATTTGATTTATGCAAAAGTAAAAAAAAAAACTATAAAAAACACCATTTGTGGGAATCGAACCCACAACCACATGGTTAAAAACCACACATTCTACCAGCTGAGCTAAGACGACTAATGTTTACGTATTTAGCGAAACGATAAGTCCTTAGCGAAACGGGAAGTCCTTAGCGAAACGGGAAGTCCTTCGCGTTTCGCGAAAAGGACAATTTCGTCAAAAAAAAATAAAAAGACCACGAGCGCAATTTAATTATTAAATTACCACCAGTTCAAATAACCTCATCTTTGAAGTTATTTAGTCAAATTTCCCTGTTCAAATTGCGGTTTTAAAAAATTAGAAAAAAAAAATAATAATGATAGTTAATAATTTTGAAAGGATAATAATTATTTTTGATAAAAAATTTATAAGATATTAATATATATAAATAAAATAAAAAATAAAAATTTAATAATTGAAATAAAATATATTTTTCTTTTATCTTCTTGTGGTGTTGGCCTTATGCTGCCTATAATTTTAGGTTCCTCGCAAACTAAACTTTCCAAACTAACGTACTTTGTTTATTCATTATAAAACTAACTTAATTTACCATTTAAATGCAATTTTATTTTAAATTATTATTTTTATAAATTTGATATATTAAATTATTATTTGTATAAACTAAATTATTTATATTTTGATATATAATTTAAATTATTATTTTTATAAATTTGATTATTTATATTTTGATATATAATTTAAATTATTATTTTTTTATAAATTTAATTATTTATATTTTTAATATATATATTTACATTTTAATTATTATTTATATAGTGTTAATAAATATTCTCTTTAGCATTTTAATAAATAATTAAAAAAATACTAATAAATTTAAAATATCTTAATCATAACAATATAATAATTAACCATTCATTAAAACGATTACAATCATCATTTATTTAAATTATTGACGATTTTGTTCAGGACAACGTTGATTAAGTCTCGTATGACTTTCTTGATCACACGTCTCACAAATGATGGTCGTAGTGGGTTATCCATTTCGGTTCGAATACGCTGGCTTTAATGTTTTCTTCTTTCTCAAATTTGTATATTAAAATATAAATAATCAAATTTAAAAAAAATAATAATAATTTAGATTATATATCAAAATATAAATAATCAAATCTATAAAAATAATAATTTAATATATCAAAATATAAATAATTTAGTTTATACAAATAATAATTTAAATATATAAAATTTATAAAAATAATGATTAAAATATATATATATATATAATGAATTTTAAATGGAATAAAAAAATTGAGTTTGAATAATAAACTAGGTTAATTTGAGAATAAATAAACAAAGTAGGTTAATTTGAGAAGTTGAACGCTAAACCATGTTAGTTTGGGAAATTGGAAGTAACATTGTTCTTTAAAAACCGTTTTGGTCATTTTTGGGCGTACCTTGGTCCGACCGGTGCGACCGATCCAACCGGTTGAACCACGGGTGGCACCGAAATTTTAAAAATAAATAAATTTAAATATATTAATACATAAATTGTATATATAATCATTTAAAAATATGAAAAATAATTATATAAATTCTAATTAAAGTCAATAACTTGTCATATTCATATTTTTTTTTATAATTAAAATAACAAATATCCATAATTCTCTTCAATAATTTGTCATATTCATATTTTTTATAATCAAAATAACAAATATCCATAATTATTTACCGCAAATAAAGTGAACATAAAATTATCAAAGTTACACCCAACAAATATGAAGTCTCCTTAACTAAGAAAAAGGAAATAGTTACATATTTATATGAGTTGCAACCTAATTAATAATTAGGGGATTTTATAAATTAAAATCAGACCAAATTTAAAATTAAATGACAACCAATGAAGTAAGTAGGTGCTAGAAATTTATAGAAACATCTAATTTTAAGTAAACTTGAATAATATATAAGAAAAGGGACATGTGTAATAATATTATAAATTGACTATAATAAATGAGAATAGTGAAAAGTCCCCATAACTCTTTAATGTTTCTTAAGCATTTCTACTCACACTCTACGTCTCTACCTGCAATCATCAAAAATCAAAAGAATCCAATACATTAATTAATGGGTAATTCCAAACATTTTTAGCGGCCCAAGAAGCAACATCTCCGACCCCTTTTCCACTATCGACCTCTTCGCGGGTTTCTCTTTCTCAAGTTTACAAATCGATAATATTGTGTCCTCCATCCGCGAGACCTCTGCGTTCGCCAATACAAGAATCGACTTGAAGGAGATACCGGAGGCACACGTATTCAAGGTTGATCAGTCTGGCCTGAAACGACAGAGAAAATTCAACATCCTTGTAGCTCTACTATGTCTGGAGGAGAAATACACCATTTTGAACCGGAATTATCGAGTTTAATTTTCGGGCTGAACCGGACCGAATTTTGACCATTTCGAAAGGTAATCGTATTAAAGTTAAAATTCGGATCGCCCAATCAACCGTTTCTCAGTCGGATCGTCGATCGTATCGCGTATTTTAAAACTATGCTTCAAAGTCAAATTGAGAAATATCAAATGTCCATAATATTATAGCTTTGAAAAATTGAATAATAAAAAATTCATAATTATTTGTTAATTTATCTTTTTTATAATATATTCTTTTGTCAATATGGTAACAATTATTTAAAAAAAAAAAATAAAGAACTAATATGACACCTAATAGTTAATTTATAGTATTTGAAGAGGATATTTTCATTATTTATTTCTTTATAATTTTAATTTTGTAATTCTATTTATTTTATTCAGTTATTTTAGTTTTATAAATTATAAAATTTACTTATCATCGGAGTTTAAGTAATTTTGTTATTGACATGTTAAAGATTAAGAGTGCTTGTTTAAATATGAGAACAAGAATAAAATGAGAATAAGAATATGAATATAATTGATTATAAATGTGGAGAATGATTATTATTGAACAACCAAGTGTTCTTCAATGTTTCTGGCACTTCTTCAGGCATCCCGACGTTCGGATGCGGATGCTTGACCCGCTTCTACTGTTGTGCGCGTGCCCTGCCGAGAAAATAGACCATATTTCATGTATGGCTAGGTTTGGCTATGTTTCCGGCCGAGGAAGCCTACTACTGTCTTGTTGGTACTGTTTTCCGCCCACAGAGACGCATCCAACCTTATTTTCCAATGTCGCTCTCTTGTGTTCCATCTGACCATGAGCTGAATACCCTTGGCTAGTTTTCCTGACACCTGCGACCAAGGCGAATACAGGAATTTTTTTTCCACTTTTAAGGATTTTTTTTCCCATCGGTTGTAAAAATTATATGTATTACACTATTACGGGTAATAAGTCAACATATTAATCGAACGATTCCACGAATATATTTAATAAAATAAAATAAATATATGAAATTTAAAAAGTGATAAAATCATTCGATTTAAACTACAAATTTATACATTTAAAATTATATAGCTAAAAAATATTAGATTAAGAAAATACGTGAAATTAAGTTAATTAAGTTTTATATAAATGAAGACTATTATATAAATAAAGAAAATATTAAAGTATAATTTAGTTTTTCAGTCTAGTTTAGTCTAGTTTAATGAGAATATAAAAACAAAACAAAATATGAAAATAAGAAAGAAAAAAACACAAAATTGTTATAAAAAATATATTATCGAGTTAGTAGACACTCAAGAAGAAGACGATTATATAATATTAATATATAAAAAACTGTTTTGAAAGAATAAATAATATATTCTAAAACAATATAACTGTATTAATTTGTTTTTTAATATTAATTTTTAAAATTTTAAAATAATTTAAAATTAATAAATATAAAAGACTATTTTATCCTTATATTTATATAAATTATTATTTTAATCTTTATCTTATAAATAATATATATTTATTAATTATATTAAAAATAAAAAATAATAATACATATGTACTTTTAAATAAATAATATTATTATATGTTACACTATTTTATATATATGTCTTTAAACTTAATTTATATAAAGAAATCTTATTTATATATTAATTAAAATTGATATATTATTATAAATAAAACATTAATAATATAATAAAAAAAATTATTTATATATTAATTAAAATTGATGTATTAATATTATAAATAAAACATTAATAATAAAATAAAGTAGAGGACTTAATCACCTGACATCTCAGGTAAAGTTTATCCATAACACCATCTGGACAAACACTTATTTGCTTAGATTAGGTACATACATATATATAATTAATCAAATACCGAACTGAATCTCTTAAATCGATGTTGTAAGTCAAAACATTCCTCGCTTTATAAAAATTAGGTGACGATTCTCGAGTCGCGAGGTTTAATTAAACAAAAAATAAAAAATAGACATACGATGACTTCTCATTAAAATCTCAATCTCTCCCAAATTCTCCCCAATTCTACACAAGATAGTAACTTATAGAGTCATTTATAAAGTCTCGTTTTTCTCTTTAACTTTCGATCACGTTAAAATTAATTCTCTCACAATTTAAAAAATCGAGCAAAATTCAAAATCATTCATAAGCCTAGATTTACAAAGCTTGACACTATTTATTGTTATGCACAGTACTGAACGACAAGTCTTGGGATGATGATTGAATATTTGTATTAAGATTTCCAAGGGTAAATGAGAAAGTTCTACCGACTAAGGGAGCTAGAGGCACCTTAGGAAGAAAAAACTATCTCAATTGAGAATTTCACCCCATCTCCCTCATGAACCCCTTCTCGAAAGGAGACCCATGAGTGAAAACGAGGATCGATCACGAGGTGTCCTAAGCTTTCATCACGCGTCATCTCTCTATTATGAGATCACAAAGTCTCGTTAGCACATCTTAGTATGTAAATCAATATGTGTATATGTGGTGTCACACAACAGACACTCTAATTTACCTCAAATCAAAAAAGATGTGCCAAAAGTGTTGAATCCATATAAGCAAGTATGTTTGAGTTAAGTACCCTTTCATTAGAGTTTTTTAGTGTAAAAAAGTAATGTCTTTAGAAACAACAGTTTGTTTCGTGCTACGTATCACATCCCAACAGAGTTGCTAGTTTCTGTACGTATTTAAAATCAAACATATACGTATTTGACTCTTTATACGTAGTTTCTGTAGTTTGGTTACGCGTGCGTGAATTCTTTGGAATCCAGTAATTGGTTACGCGTGCGTGAAAAATGACATCGATACTATACCCACGCTCCAATCTATAAAGACGGTCTTTACTACGTAACTGTTGAGACATGATAATTTTACACTAAATAAATTTAAACTAAGTACACTTACACGATTAAAAGCCTAATCCTTTACATGTGACTAAGGGGAGCCATTCCATTCCTAGATATGCATTTAGAATAAGCGTGATTAAAAGGTAAAATTTACTTGTTACAAGAGAGGTAGAAAATAGTCAAAATATGAAACGGTAAAGAAAATATGAGAATCATGTATGAAATTTGGGCCGAGGTTCGAGAGATCTTGGAGGCTGAAGGAGGTTACAATTTGTTGAGATGTATGGACAAAAAAATAAAATTCAAATAACTTTCAAAAATATATTGGCCCAATTACAAATAACCATTTATTAAAGAAGGGCCGTGTTAATATATAAAATAATAAAATAAATCCTTGAAAGAAGTAGAAATAGGGGATCAGATGGTTTAAAATGAGAGTGCCCAATTGTCGTAACCAGGCGTGGGCGGACACTCTTCTCGCAAATTGCAAGATTATACCACTCCTCATATCCCATTTACTGCCTGAAGGATCATAAAAGTATAGTTATGCATAGCTTCCTATTTATACACCTCCACCTTATTTAATTTGCTTTTCTATCCGATGTGGGATATATATATATCAAATATTTTTTGAGTGACATTTTACATCTCCCCCATTATTCATTCAATCCTCTCCATTATGGTCAGTATAAAATAACTAAATAATATTTGTGTTTTTAGAATGAATGATAATTGACATTTTCCACAAAATCATATCTTAACACATCTAGGACAGATTACCCATTTCGGGATAGTAAAATGAAAGATTTGTTTTTGGTAATATACATGAAGTAATGTCTGATTCATAACCAGGGCCGGATAAGTCTAGCAAGCCCCTATACAGCCAATTTATTAAATTAAAGAAGATATTTCTAGTAATGTTTAAACATAAATAAATCTAGTTTAGTGGTTTATAATATAAACAAAAGATTTATATTTGGTTATGAGTTCTAACTTCACTGCCCAAAACTCGGGGCCGACACTGTTCATAACATAGTTTAATTTATATTGTATCCAAGAAACTTGGATTTTTTTTATTATATTTAGTCAAATCTGTTTTAAGAAGAATTGTGATATTTTAACTTGATGATTAACTTTGAAATCAAGATTGAACATGACTACATTCTTAAAAGTTAAAACGAACAATCATACAATATATTGAAGTATAAAAACTAAAGTATAAAAGGAACTAATTTGAATCAATAATTGTTATTACATTGTGAATTGATACTTACCAATTGTTGAGTAATGTTCTTACAACCTATCCGTATCCGTAACTATGGGATGAAATAAAAGAGACTTCGGATCACTTCTATAGAAAATCAAGAAAAAATCAAAACTTGAAGTTGACCGTCAATGACATAATTCAGTTCAAGTGTTCTAAAGCTCGGGTTCTTGTTTTAAAAGACTCTAGATGTTGTTAATCTCGGTCCTAGAGTCCTATTAATAGGCTAGGATGTGGTATTTTGAAAATCAAATAAATCCCACGAATCTTGATTTGAAAAGGGACGGTCCTCGCATCCGACCTCACCTTAAATGATTGAGTGTAACATTTTTCTAATTTTTGAATTCGTTGAGTGCGTCGTAGGAAAGAATACGATCCACGAAGATGACGGTCGTCAAGCTCCATCAACGTGTCTTAGGAACGTTAGTTCTTCCGTCTGTATAACAAAAATAGGAAAAAATTGTATAATTTTTTACTTAAATTAATTTTAGTATAATTAAATACAATATTTGTACGACTTATAATTAATACATAGATAAATTAGTTATTTATTAAATTTATCTTATTGAAGATTGAAAATTTAAGATATGAATATTATAACTTGGTAAGACATTATTAGCTTACATTTTTTCTATGTATTGATTTCCCTTTAATATTTTCAATTTAATATTTGGTATAATTAACAATTAATTACCAAACTAGTATAATGCATGGAAATATGAATACTTCACCTCATCATCAATACTATTCATGGTTGAGTTCATATTGTTCTACCATGTGAAGATCCTACTAGATAAAAAGAACTCATAATGAGTAAAACATGATCATATATTCGAGAACTAATGTTTACCCCAAATGTAGGATAATGAGGTGATGTGGTCAATTAAGAATGGTAACAGGTATCCCTATCTGTTGGATAATGAAGTACCTATTCTCGAATCTGATATTTATTGTACGACACGATCCCGATTCTGAATCCGACATTTATCTCTATTTATTTTCATATCCTCAATTTGTCGAGTATCCGATTCCCAATGGGGTACCTTATTACTAATTAAATATTTTTTTAAGATTTTAGATATTGAAAAATAAGAAATATAACTTTAAAAATAATAATATAAAAAATAGAAACATTACTTACTAAAACTAAAGATGTTATAGTGGTTGAAGAATATAACAACATTGTTCATATTCAACAAAAATAACATATTTAAAAAAAAAAAAAAAAAGCTAAAGATGAATAGTCATGAGAAAAAAAGAAGCTTAGATGAATAGTCATGAGAAATAAAATTTTGGTTGACGTCAAATGTAGGTAAGAGTATAATAAATGACATATTTATTTTTAGTGATTATAATGATTAAGAATTTGAAAAGTAACCTCATTAAAAAAATAAATAATATATTTATATATATATATTAATATTATTATAGTCGGGTATCGGGTTTAGGTTTGACACACTCCCCATTCCCGACCCCGATTTAAAATACTCGACCCCGACCCTTGGATACCCATGGATATCGGATATACGGGTACTTATTACCATCCCTATAGTCAGTCCTCATAATATTGCTACCACAACGATGCCAAAGAAATAAAAATTACAAATAGTGAGTATAAATGATTTAAATTGACATTTTTTGTATGAATAATAAGGATACAAGAATTTGACCTAGAAAACATTAATGGTTGTTTACGATTTTATAGTTATATTTGACATAATCGACCAGCCAGTCGATCTCGTCCTTAAAAAGAGTTATAATTAAAGAATCAATATTTTATTGTGTTAATTCAAGTTGCTGCTCATGAATGATATTTTCTTAACATTTTATTTTATCATAAATGTTACAGGAAAAAGATATTTTAAGCCTAAGTGATTTTATTCCTTTCAATTTAATCATTTTATACAGAAAATTGAGTGATTTTTATAGGTATTATGGTTGTAGAGTGATCTTAGTATTAAATATTACTAACATAAATCCCATGCATTTATATAGGTAAAAATATAAACAAAATATTATTTATCTACAAGAAATATTCGGTCGGGAAATGTGCAAAGATTATCAATGTGAAATGACTACTTGTTACAAACCGAGTGATGTTGCGTGAGAAAAAAACTAGAATGCATGGGATCGACCCCACCATTTGGCGATGAGTCGTCCGATATAACGCAAACATTATGGAGGTGGGGGAAATTCCCAATTGAGTAGATATTCCCTTGTTTATTTTGGCGGTTTACCCCCTCCACTATCGGTGAATGAAACTCTCTTATGATTCCCCTTAGAACGAAAAACCTAGTTACTATCACCAAGCCGGTTGTTTGTTGTGCCTAGATAACCAAAAGACCTCGTCACTACAACCCCTTATTTAACTACTATATATGTATTATGTGTATGCATGGATAGTTTAAGTGAGCATCTCAAAATGGTGTTCCTTCTTTTCAAAACAAACACATGTTTGTAAATGTTTTGAATTCCCAATCTCATACAATGTCCATACTAAGTGACGTTGCCCTGATCCCTTAGATCAACAACTTCCACTAAAACAAGTGGAACCATGGGGTATATGGACTAACCCCATCAAGAGAAAGTTTCTAGTGTAGGAATAGGCTACAATAGAACTATTAGTCTGTAATCTTGAATTTTTTCCCCTTTTAGACTATCTCTGTAAAATATCAACAAGAGAGTCATATTTTTAAGAAACTAAGCGAGTATGTGAATACAACAACTCTGTGTTTGTTTAATCCAATCACAAAAAGAGATGCTCATTCTCTAGGATTCATTTTATATGCATATGCATTGCATTTGTACTTTGTTACATCTACAAACTCTTATCTCTTTCTCTTCGCAACAATCCACGACTACGACAAGCCGAGATGACCCCCAGAAATCGAGATAAAAAAACCGGACGTTTTATATGCCACCAGATGGGCGAAGAACCCTCCGTACCTGAAATGGTCTTAGTAGCAGAATTTAGAGAAATGAAGGAGGCTTTACAGTATGTAACGGAGCAACTCGCATTGATCACAACTTCTTTAGCTAATCAGTAAATTCCGTCTACATCCCAAAACATACCCCATTCTCCTCGATTTCCTAAATAGACAATCCCTGTTATGTTCAGTCCCATTAACCCCCGTTCTACTAGTCAAAAAGCTCAAGAAGAAATCTCTCTCTACGAAGACTCCGAAGAAGATATCGACCAAACTACATGTGTATAAAATGAGGAGGTAATTAACCCCCTTGGGTTCACAAGAAAAGTAAATTCCAATGGCTGACCAACCATCGCTAACGGAATATGAACGCCCAATGGATCAAGTTCAAGTCATAAAGGCAACAAAGCAAGCCCAACTAAATAAGCTAGCCAAGGGAAAAAGAATTGAAGAACATCATGACTAGAAAAACGCTATGAAAGATGCCAAACAAATAGTTATTCCGGTAGGTGCCAAACTTCTAGCACTGTCTAAGTACATAGGAAAAGGCGATCCATCCGTCTTTTTCAAAATGTAAGCTTCCGCAATGAACCCATTACGACTTGGAGAACCAACTATTCTCCACTTATTCCCCTAGTATTTTGATGTTGCTACTCTACTCTAGTATCACCAGCAAAAGATAGTCTATCTATAGAGCAAAGAAAAACTGGCTATAACATTCATAGAACGTTTTCCAATGCATCTTAACCTTGAACGACCAGAAAATAGGTTGAAAAAAATCAAACAGGAGAAAATGAGAAATTCTCCGTATTTATTGAACGATGTAAAGCTGTCGCCGAGGAAATCGATTCCCTCCCGAGTGAACAACGTCAAATCGACATGATTTTGGAAAATGTCAATGGACGATATTTTGTTGGACTCGCCGTCAAAACCTTCCAAACTATGAAGAAATTGCTAAAGACTGGCATTAACCTCGATGACGCTATCGAGAAGGAAGAAAAAGAGGGAAAAACAGTCAAAGCTAGTCCACCTTCAAGTCGTTTTCCAAGAAAGGAAAAAATACACAAGTACACTAGAGAATTGCTGACTAGAAGGAGAAATCGCCTCAAAAGGCTAGCCCAAGTAAGTCTCCATAACCCAAAGTAGATATAACTACGTCTGTAAAGGGAACACCTCCAAAGACACTTAATCCCCCTAGAGTCTTTGACGACCTATGAATGCCTTTAAGTTAGGTAATGAAGATTCTTTAAGAAAAGAATCTCGTCAAACCCTTTCCCCAAGAACAAACAAATCATTCTTGGGAAAATATGAGAACGCTTGGTGCAACTACCACCAAGTAGAGTGACACACTAATGATAGTTGTAGTGCCCTCAAACACCTGTTCCAGGACTTGATTGATCAAAATGTGATTGCCAAGCCGGAAATAGAAAAGAATTTTCTACCGGATCACAAAGTCAATATGCTCACCACTGATGAAGAATTCCTTGACTTCAATGTGTTAATGGACCTGATCCATAACATTGAACCATAGATCAACATGATCGATCCCTGGCCCAAAAAGAAGTCCTAAGCCCGCTCCGGTGAAACTTCTTAATGGTGGACATAAAAAACGAATGCCCACATCTACACCACGATAAACATTACAAACGCGTGGTTGAACGGATTTCCAACCTAGTTTCATGAAAACTACCCCGGCCAATGTGCCATCCACCTACCAGCTTCATGTAGGAACTAGAAGGAAAGATGAGTCTAGAACTCTTAACCTGGGAGACAGCCTCCTCAATCAACTAAAAAGGACAAATGCTAACATTTTCACTAGGAAATTCTAATGTACTCTATCGAGCATAGAAAAATAGTCCTCAATGAGTTAAGCAAGGACAACATCCCTTCAAACACCATCCTTAAAGAACTAGTAGGGATCTCCGCTAGTTCGTAACACAACATGATTGGCTTCGAAGACAAAGATCTTCCATCAGCTGAATCAAATCATGAAAAAGCCGGACAACATCCCTTCAAACACCATCCCTAAAGAACTAGTAGGGATCTCCGCTAGTTCGTAACACAACATGATTGGCTTCGAAGACAAAGATCTTCCATCAGCTGAATCAAATCATGAAAAAGCCCTCTACATTTCTGGGAAAATGGAGGAAAAGACTATTCCAATGGTCTTGATAGACAATGAATCCTCTCTCAACATATGTCATTGGAGGACTTTTGAGAAGATAGGTATATCCCGAAACAAGATCATACCATCCGACCTGTGCTAGAGGTTTTGACAATGGATCCTCTCTCAACATATGTCATTGGAGGACTCTTGAGAAGATAGGTATATCCCGAAACAAGATCATACCATCCGACCTGTGTTAGAGGTTTTGACAGCTCTAACATTGAATTAATGAGTTATTTCAAGTGCACCGTCCAAGTGACCGACATCCTCTTCGAGGTTGACTTTTATGTCATCAACATGCTGTCTTCCTATAACTTAATCTTAGAAAGACCATGGCTTCACCAAGCCAAGGCTTTAACCTCCACCCTACACCAAAATCTTAGGTTCATCGCCAACGACCAAGACATCACAATCAACGACACAACTGATACTACAACAGTCATAAAGTCTACCCACATTGACACACATAAGGTTAAACTAAGTGGGTTCAAGATATGTCCAATCCTCACAGAAGATAAAGACTCAACCAAAACCATAACTTTAGTATGTTTAACCTCTCCTCCATCAAAATGATGCGTCACATGGGATATTTCCCTAGCATGTGTTTAGGCCCAAACACTAAATACATGACATCATTCCCATAACCATGTTGTAACATGGATCGACGCGATCTAGGATATGTCCCTACAAGATTTGAATAAATCCACAAAAAGAGGATATCTAAACGACACATAGCTGTTCCACCAACCTTGAACGGACAGTTCATCCGCGAGGGACAAAACACCCTATGCTTTGACATCCTTGAACCCTATACCAATCTAGATTTACAAAGAATTTTTCAAGGTCTCGAAATCTTTTCAGGCTGTCCTCATAATCATAACCCTTCTGTTTGTGTGATTAGGAAAATAACAGACTATTAGCGTGATGCTTTCCAAAACTTGGCTTGGATTCTCAAGATAGCTGCTCCAGTTTATGAATTTAGCTCTTTCGGTTCTCAAGAAACCGACTCCCTTAGGGGTGTTCAATATTTGGTCTGAACCGAATATCCGACCGAATTCGAATTCACCGAATTCGAATAAACCGAATTCGAATTTCATTTTCGGTTTTCGAATCGAATTTCAAACCAATTCGAATTCAAATACGGTTTTCGAATTGGTTTTCGAGTTTGAGTTTCAACTCGAAAACCAAACCGAAAACCGAATTCATTTATTATTATTTATTTTTCCATTTTTTATTATTTATTTTTCCAAACTTAGCTTAAGAAAAAGTTCAAAATAATCAAATAATAATAAAAGAAAAAGAAAACAAAAGCATCAGTGGTCTAGTGGTAGAGTAATACCCTGCCATGGTATAGACCCGGGTTCGATTCATGGTTGGTTCAATTTATTTTGAGTTATGCTAGTTAATTAAAAAAAAAACGAATTCGGTTTGAATTCGAATTATTCGAAATTCGAACCGAATATCAAATTCGAATTCGGTTCGGTTTAATTAAAATTTATTCGAATTCGGTTCGGTTTTCGAATTGGCTAAAAAAAATAAAAATTCGAATAAACCGAACCGAGGAACTCGAATAACCCGAAAACCGAACCGATGAACACCCCTAGACTCCCTTTCATCCATCTCTACCAGCTGAGCTAAGACGGCTTATATTAATTAAGTAACATCTCAATTTTAACTTAAGGAAAACATAAATCTTTATATAATATTAATGGTTGAGGTATTTTGTAGACAAAAATCTTCACATTATTTCATATTTATCTGAAGTAAAGAACTACTACATGGTTAAAAGCCATGCATTCTACTAGTTGAGCTGAAACAACTTATGTTAATAAATCCATATCTCATACAAATACCTTTATCTTAAGTAAGGAACTACTCAATGACCAAATGGTAAATGGGAATTTAAGTCAATAAATCAAATAACTAACCCAATCGTCGTCTTTAAGAATCAAACCAACAACTACATGGTTAAAAGTCATGCTCTATACCAATTGAGCCAAGACGACATATGTTAATAAATCCATACCTCATATTTAACTTGAGTAAAGAATATATGGTCATAATATTTTAATGGTTGATGTATTTTTTAGACAAAATTTTCCACATTAATTTTTATTACTTTGGGTATTATTGTGATTTTTTAAGAATTGTCAATTGAAGAACTCGAATAAAATTTTTTTAGACAAAAATTCTCAAAGTTAATTTTTAACCGCCGTCTGCCCACGACCACATGGTTAAAAGCCATGCGCTCTACCAGCTGAGCTAAGACGGCTTATATTAAAAAAAAACATATTTCATATTTAACATAAGTAAAGAATATATGTTTATATATAACTTTAATGGTTAATATATTTTAGACAAAAATATTCACATTAATTTTTGTTTCTTAGTGAATTATTGTATTTTTTTAAGACTACATGGTCAGGAGATGGGATTTGGTTACCTATCGAGTGATAGAGCTTTGTTCGAGGACCTATCGAGTGATAGAGTTTTTTCGAAGACCTATCGAGTGATAAAGTTTGGGGTTTGAACAGGGTCATGTATAAGCGATCGATGTGCTTGTTAACAAACAAGGCTTACTACTTATTAAGAGAGACAAAATTTTTAGATACCTGTTTAAATGACAGGGTTTGATTGCTTATCAAGTGATAGAGTTTGATCGGAATCATGTACGAATGATCGTTGTGCTTATTATCAAAATAAGGCTTAATGCTTTTGTGACTTGGGAGATGTACCTATTGAAAAATAGGGTTTTAATCAGATACCTATCAAGAGATAGGGTTTACTTTAGTACCTGCGAGTGATAGGATTTAGAATACCAATTCGAGCGATAGGATTTTCCTTGAGGACCTATCTAGGGATAGGGATTGGATTACCTATTTGGAAGACAAGGTTTGCGAATACCTATTCAAGTGATAGGGTGTTGATCAAGATCATATACATATGATCTCTAGGCTTGTCAATAGACAAGGCTTTGGGAAATCTATCGAAAGATAGAATCTTGTTTGAAAATGCTTTGATTGCATAAATATTGTGAAAGGGGATACATATCGAGTAATAGGTTTTAGCGGAATCATTTATAAACGATGTCTCGATCCATCAATAGATATGATTTATTAATGGAATCATGTATGAACGATTTCTTAATCTATTGACAAATAAGGTTTATTAATAGAAATGTGTACGAACAGTATCTTATTATCGAGTGATAGAGTTTGATCAGAATCATGTACGAATGATCGTTGTGCTTGTTATCAAAATAAGGCTTAATGCTTTTGTGACTTGGGAGATGTAACTATTGAAAAATAGGGTTTTAATCGGATACCTATCAAGAGATAGGGTTTACTTTAGTACCCATGCGAGTGATAGGGTTTAGAATACCAATTCGAGCGATAGAGTTTTCGTTGAGGACCTATCAAGGGATAGGGATTGGATTACGTATTTGGAAGACAGGGTTTACGAATACCTATTCAAGTGATAGAGTGTTGATCAGGATCGTATACATATGATCTCTAGGCTTGTCAATAGACAAGGCTTTGGGGAATCTATCAAAAGATAGAATCTGGTTTGAAAATGCTTTGATTGCATAAATATTGTGAAAGGGGATACCTATCGAGTGATAGGATTTTAGCAGAATCATTTATAAACGATGTCTCGACCCATAAATAGATATGATCTATTAATGGAATCATGCATGAACGATTTCTTAACCTATTGACAAATAAGGTTTATTAACAGAACTATGTACGAACAATTTCTTGACCTATTGACAAATATGGTTTATTAACGGAACCATATATGAATGATTTCTCGCACCTATCAATAGATAGGGTTTTCAATGGAATCATATACAAATGCTCTCAAGTCCTTGTCAACAAACAAGATTGTTAACGAATCATCTAAAAAATGATCTCTATGATTATTAACAAATAAGGCTTTTAACAGAATCATTTACAAACGATTTCTCAAACCTATCGACACATAGAGTTTAGATACCTAATAACGACTAAGGTTTTTGGAGGACCTAACCACAATTAGGTTTGAAAAGGATTGTGTACGAATAATATCACGTGCCTAACAACAAATAGAGTTTTGGATACCTAATTACAATTAGGTTTGAACAAGATTGTGTACAAACAATCTCACATACCTATCAACATATAGGGTTTAAGAGACCTAACTACAATTATGATTTGAACGGGATTGTGTACGAACAATCTCACGTACCTATCAACAGATAGGGTTAGGATATCTAATTACAAGCAGGGTTTAAACGAGATTGTGTACAAACAATCTCACGTACCTATCAACATATATAGTTTTCAATGGAGACTCGATTTTTCTTATTTTTCTTTTATAGTATCGGCCGTGACTTGATGATTTTAAGGAAATATTTCAACAGAATCCTTGTTTCCCTTTATTTTTCAAAGTTTGCTTCACTTCTATTTGAAATCCACCAGTCAAAGGTTTCTAGCTTCATTTATGGACAAATAACTCATGTTTTTGGATAAAGAAACATTTTTTTTGTTTCTTTAGTTCCTATTCTTGTTTATCTCTTTTGTTTTGAGATTGGAGTGAACCTTGATCCTTTGGAATAAATCATGACGTTTTCAGATTCAAAACATATCCAGAGCTAGGCTTTGAATATCTTTTTTGTCATTTGTGATGATTTTTTCCATCAAGGAATAAGATTTATTTCCCCCCTATTTTTGAGATATTGGCTATAAATTTAATCTTGTGTACAAACGATTATCCATGATCTAAACCCTCGAGAAATGCGGTAAGTACTTTGATCTTTTGATAAAAAAGTGCAACTTATTTTTGGTTGCTCAAGCCTGAACCACATTTTTGAAAGTTCGATTGATTGCAAAAAATTTGGGAGAGGCTTTCGACTTTCTACTTGGGTTTTCATATGCAATTTTCTCTTTCCTTTTTGTTGGCTTGCGGGTGTATCTAGTAGAATCGGTACATCCATGCATTTTCTATAGCTATCAAGATTCGAATCTTGGGTAGGCCGCAAATGGTGATTTCAATACCTCAACACTTGATCCTTTTCTTTTTTTTAGGATCCTGGGTTGTATCTGGTATAATCGATACATTCTACTCTTTCATAGCAATCAAGACTAGAGTCATAGTGAACACAAATGATAATTTCAATACCTAAACCAACACATGAACATTTTTAATGTTTTAGAGATTTTCAGAGTTTTATTCTGGTTCTCTTTTTGGCATTTTCATTTTTTTTTGTTTTTCTTACCAAAGAATTAGTTTCAAACCTTTCACTCTTTAACAAAAGTATCGACGAGGTGTCCTTTCCCAATTTGGGGCTCTAGGCCTCACTTTTATGGGGTTTATTCCAGTTTTTTTCTTCAAAAACCTTCGACGGGGGTTGCTCTCAAGATAATCGTCTAAAAATGAAAAAGAGCTTATGATTGATATCTCTTGAATCTGGTTTATTGTGAAATCATCGTTTTTCTTTTAACAATATCACTCAAAAGGAAGCGATGCTCTTGGCTTTGCCTATACTTATTTCTTAAAATCCAAAACATCGGTTCTAGGATGAGATCGAGGTTTTATTCCTTTCTAAAAAGATTTTCTTTTTCTTGAGGAAGGGGTTGGGGGTTTTTATTTATATATTTGAGACCGGGTCCATAAACATGCGGGTTGCCTACGTATCTCCTAGGTTTATTTTTCTGCAAGAGAAGAATCAAGTCTCTATAGTTCGGACTTTGTGTCCGTTGTCCATGTTGCAAGTGATATATACAAAACTTGAGATTGGAATCTATTAAGATAAACTTCTTTTGAGGTCAAGATTTAAACTGTTCAACGATGCTTGATATTGTACAAAATATCTTTTAAGCGCATCGAGATTTCTTGGCACAATGAACTCTTCACCTTGTAGATTAGTTAGACGAACAACTCCTCTAGAGAGGATTTCTTAAGTAGGAAGGGTCATTCCCATTGGGGTCAAAATTTTCCCCTGGGTCTAGGAGTTCCTAGGTTCGTTTGAGGACTAGATCACATTCTTTGAGGTTTCTAGGCTTTACCTTTCTATTTAAGGTGTCTGACATGCGTTTTTAGTAGGCTTGAGAGTTTTGTACAAAGCGTTTGACCTATTTTCTCCATTAACGTCAATTGGTCATGCCTGTTGGCTGTCCGTGGAATGCTAGTCTTCTTCTATGACATGACTTTCTAAGAGAACTCTTAGAGTTGGAATCTCGATTTCGATAGGTTGTACAACATCCAAACCGTAAACCAGATAGTAGAGATTTTCGTCCGTTGAAGTTCGAGCAGTTGTATTTAATATCCCCATAAGGTGTATGGCATCTTCTCGTGCCAATCCTTATACGTGTTGGTCATATTCTTGATGATCTTATTCACATTTTTGTTTGACACTTCGACACCACCATTAGTTTGGGATCTATAGGGCGATGTTTTGTGATACTCGATTTTGAATTCGTCAAGCAATTGAACTAATTTTCCTTGAAAGTTTCAACCATTGTCTAAAATCAGGGCATGATGAACTTTATATCTAGAGATGATGCTAGTCCGGATGAACTTTGCCACTTGAGATGATTTCAAGACTTTATAAGAGGTTGCTTCGACCCATTTGGTGAAGTAGTCTATAACAACGAGTATGAACTTGTGTCCATTTAACGCATGGGGATAGATCTTCCCGATTACGTTGATGCCCCATGTGGAAAAGGGATAAGGAATGTCATGTTATAAATGAGCGAGGCCGGTGTATGCTTCAAATTAACATAGATTTGGTACTAATGATAACTTCTTACATAACCCACACATTCTTGTTTAAGGTTTTGCTAATAATATCCTAGACGAAATATTTTCTTGGTTAAAGCCATTTCATTCATGTGTGGGACACATGTCCCTGCATGCACTTCTTCCATGATCCTCTTGGATTTCGGATTGTCTATGTAGAGCATGTTTTGAACATTGAAAGATCGACGGTAAAGTCTATTAGAAATCCAAGCATAGTTGGTGGAATACTAGCAAAATGGCCGTCGTTCCTTAGCACAGAAATGAGAAGGGTATTCTTCATACTCAATGTACTTCTTGAGAGTATCATATCAATGTTTAACAATATTTTCACAGGAATTGATTGCCTCAAATTCAAAAGCAGGTCGTTGCTTTTGTCGCATTTTCAGAGGTTTGACTTTGATTCCGTCCGAAATTTGAGTCATGGATGTTAAAGTATCCAGAGCATTCGCGAAGCGATTATGGCTTCTTGGAGCATGAACAAATGATACTTGATTGAATTTTCTCACAAGTTTAGTCAAGTGGGCATGGTAGGGTTTAAAGTTTTCCCCTTTCACTTTCCATGTGCCATTGGCTTGAGATATAACCTAGTTAGAGTCTTCGATGACGTCTAGTTTGGTTGCCCCCTTTTCATATGCCAATTTGAGACCCGAGAGGTATGCCTTGTTATCGGTGAAAGGATATTCGAGTTTTATGTATATTGGGTTATACATCCCTTTCAGGTGAATTAACAAAATCTCAATGTCGTACCCTATTTTTCTAGAAGCTTCCGTCAAACATCAGTTTCCATGTGTCTTATGTTACACTCATAATTCTCTCGTTGGGGAATTCGAGTTCGTCTTCTAACTCAACAATGATGGATTGGTCAGCAAGGAAATCCATAACATCGCTTTCTTTGACAAATTTTTGTACTGTATAGGCTATGTCGTATTTGGATAACATCATCATCCATTTAGATAGCCTTGGTGAAAGAAGAGTTCGTTGGAACAAGAAATGAATCGAGTTTAGTCTTGATACCAATTTGATTGGGGTGGGCTTGTATGTAGTGTCTCAACCTTTTAGTAACCCATGCTAAGGCCCGACAAATTTTCTCAGTTGGAGTGTAATTAAGTTCACACCAACAGGAGACAACAGGATTTCCATGACTGTGTCTGTTATAGTAAGGTATATGATAAGAGGAATGCCGACTTGGGACAACATGAGTATGGGAGGGGATTTTAGGTAATCATTGATTCTGTCAAAGACTAGTTTCGAATCTTCATCCCATACGAATTTTTATTTTTTCTTCAACAACTTAAACAGCGGATCGCATGCCATAGTAAGCTTACTGATGAATCGACTAATGAATTGGATTTTACCCAAAACTCCGTAGAACTCTCTTTCGTTTCGAGCGATCAGCATAGCCGTGATTGCTTAAATCTTAGAGGGATCGACTTTGATGGCCCTCTATGTGATTAAGAAGTCTAACATTTTACTAGATGTGACTCTAAATGTGCATTTTTTCGGGTTGAGTCGTAACTAATTTTTCCTGATTCATTGTAGGAATTTTTCGAGGTTTACAATTATGTCGTCGAAATATACTTTCACTTCTTTGTGGATCATGTCGTGAAGGATCATAGTGGCTGCCCTTTGATCGGTGGTTCCCGCGTTCTTAAGACTGAAGGGCATGACCCTTAACATAAAGTTCTCACTTTTTATTATAAAAGTGGTCTTTTCCTTGTCTTACGGGGCGAACAAGATTTGGTTGTATCTTAAGAATCCGTCCATGAATGATAACAATTCATGACCGACGATATGATCAACTAGTTTGTCGATATGTAGTAGCGGGAAGTTATATATAGGGCTGGCCTTGTTCAGATCCGATAGTCTACAAAAATGTAATCTTCCTTTTTTCTTAAGGATGGGGACTACGTTGACAATCCAGGTAGGATATTCCACTACCTCAAAAAATCCAGCTTTGAGTTGTTTTCTGACGTTTTTTCAGATTTTATTCACGACTTATTTTTTCATCTGTCTGAATTTTTACTTCACATGCTTATCGTCAAGATATAGAGGAATATGATGTTGTGTGATCTTCGTATCAATGCCAGACATATCCTTGTATGACTAGAAGAAGACTTCTTTGTTGGCCTTTAGTAGCTGAACAATCTCCATACGTTCTTGGGGGCATAAACTTTGGCCAATCAGTATGATATGAGGATCGTCGACCGTGTTTAAATTGATTTCAATGGTCTTTTCCGCAGTGGAGATAATCTTATCTTTAGTTTTTAAGAAGTGTTTGGTTTCGAAGTTCAAGTAAGAGTAAAAGGAAAGATCATTTTTACTCATAGACTCGAAATCTACATGTTTTATTACATCGAGGGATTTATTACATGTAAGCGAAGTTAATCCAACAAGATTAATATTCGTGGGTTTCTTAATATGTACATTATTTAACATCTATTTACACAAGAGAGGGGAAATCATTATACTTTCATCGATCATAGTATCGATTGATGAAAGAGAGTCGGTTTCTTGAGAATTGAGAGAGCTAGATTCTTGAGCTGGAGTAGCTTTCATGTAGGCCAAGTTTTGGAGGGCGTTGCACAAATAGTCCATTCTTTTCATAATCATGCAAACAGAATGGTTAGAATTATAAGGACAATCTAAAAATATTACGAGACTCGGAAAACGTCTCTATAAATTTTGATTGGTAAAGGGTTCGGGGAAGTCAAAATACAGAGTGCTTTATCCCTCACGGATGAACTATCCATTCAAGGTTGGTGGAACAACTATGTGTCGTTTGGATTATCTTTTCCTAGCGGATTTCTTCGAATCTTGTAGGGATGTATCCTAGACTGTGTCGATCCATTTTACAACATGGTAGCGGGAATGATGTCATGCCTTTGGCATTGGGCCCCAAACCCATGCCAGAGAAACATCCCATTTGGCACATCATTCTGATAGAATAGAGGCTAAACGTACTAAAGTCAGGGTGTTTGGATGAGTCTTTACCTTCTGAGAGGATTTGACATATCTCTACCCACTTAGTTCAACCTCAAGAGTGTCAATGTGGGTAGATCATATGACTGCTGTGGTGTCTATCGCGTCATTGATTGTGATAACTTGGTCATTGGTGATGAACCTGAGATTTTAGTGTAGGGTGGAGGCTAAAGCCTTGGCTTGATAAAGCCATGGCCTTCCTAAGATCAGGTTATAGGAAGACTACATGTTTATCACACAAAGTTCAACCAGGAATGGGATGGCGACCACTTGGATGGTGCACTTGAAGCAACCCATTATCTCACAACGAGAGCTATTGAAACCTCTGACACACAAGTCAGATGGAATGATGTTGTCTCGAGATACACCTATCTTCTCAAGATTTCTCCAAGGACATATAATGAGTGAAGATCCATTGTCTATCAAGACCATTAGAACTGCCTTTTCCTCCATTTGCACGGAAATGTAGAGGGCTTTGTTATGATTTTTTTTTTACTAAAGGAAGATTCTTGTCTTCGAAGCCAATCATGTTGTGCTGTGAGCTAGAGGATATGATCCCTACTAGCTCTTCAGGGGTAGTGTTGACAGAGACGTTAACTTTGCTTAACTCATTGAAGACTATTTTCCTATGCTCGATAGAGTACATACGAATTTCCTAGATGAAAATGTTAGCATTTTTCATTTTAGTTGATTAAGGAGGTTGTCTACTAGGTTAAGAGCTCTAGGCTCATCCTTCTTTCTAGTTCCAACATGAATATAGGAGGTAGATAGCACATTGGCCGGTGTAGTTTTCATGAAACTACGTTGAAAATCCGTTCCACCACGTGTTGCCGCGATATCAAATGGGGCATAGATGTGGGCAGTCGTGTTTGACTTCCACCATTCAGAAGTCTCGTTGTGGTGGGATTTGGACTTTTCTTTGGGTTAGGGATCGATCATGTTGATCGCTAGTTCAGTGTCATGGATAAAGTTTAGTAACACATATTAGTTAAAAGATGATTCCAATAAACATGTTGACTTTATGATTTAGTAGCGGATTCTTTTCTATTTCTGGCATGGTGATCACGTTTTGATCGACCAAGTCCTGGAACAGGTGTTTGAAGGCTCTGTAATTGTCGATAGTGTGTCCCTTTTCTTGGTGATAGTCACACCAAACTATCTCATAATTTCTCAAGAAAGGTTTGTCTATTCTTGGAGAAAGTGGTTTTTTGACGAGATTCTTCTCTTGGAGAATCTTCATCACTTGACTTAAGGCATCCCTAGGTCGTCAAAGACTGTACGGGGATTAGGTGCCTTTACAGGTGTGCTCTAGGTAAGAGTAGTTGTATCTACTATGGGTAGTGGAGACTTATTTGGGCTAGCCATTTGAGGCGATTGCTCATTCCAGGCACTGGTTACCTAGTGCACTTGTGTCTTTTCTTTTCTCGGGAAACGACTTGAAGGTGGGATAACATTGACTACTTTTCCTTCTTTTCCTTCCTTCTCGATAGCGTCATCGAGGTTAATGCCAGTTTCAACAATTTATTCATTTGTTTGGAATGTTTTGACGACGAGTCCAATAGTTATCATCCATTAACGTTTTTAAAATCATGTCGATTTGACGCTGTTCGATCGGGAGAGAATTGATTTCCTCGGCAACAACTTTCCATCGTTCGATAAATATGGAGAATTTCTTATTTTCCCATGTTTGATTTTTTTCAACCTCTTTTCTGATCGTTCTAGGTTGAGATACATTGAGAAGCATTCTATGAACGCTGCAACCAGTTTTTCTATGCTCTATAGATATACTATTTTTTACTAGTGATACTAGTGTAAATTAGCATCATCAAGATACTAGATAAGTGGAGAATAGTTGGTTCTCCGAGTCGCAATGGGGTCATTGCAGAAGCGTATATTTTGAAAAAGACAGTTGGGTCGCCTATTCCTATGTACTGTACTTAGAGAGAGCTGGAAGTTTGACGCCTACCGGAATAATTTCTCATTCAGAATCTTTCATATCGTATTTTCAGTCATGATGTTCTTTAGTAATTTTTTCCTAGCTAACTTGTTTAGCTGGGCTTGCATCTCTGCATACATGGCTTGAACTTGAGTCATTTGGCGTTCATATTCCGTTAGCGGTGGTTGGTCAACCACTATAATTTGTTTTTCCTGTAAACTTAGGGGGTTGATTACTTCCTCATGTTGTACCCGTATAGTTTGGTCGATATCCTCTTTAAAGTCTCCGTAGAGAGAGACATCTTCTTGAGCTTTTTGACTAGGGGACGGGGGTTAATGGGAGTGAACATAACTGGAATTGCTTGGCTAGGAAAACGAGGAAAAGGAGGGATGTTCTGAGATGTGGATGGAATTTTCTAATTAGCTAAAGAGCTTGTGATCAACGTGAGTTACTCCATACATGTTGTAGAGTTTCCTTCATTTCTCTGAATTTGGCCGCTAAGACCGATTCAGGTACGAAGAGTTCTTCGTCTATCTAGTGGCATATAAAAGTCCAGTCTTTGGATTTATTTTTCTGAGGGCCGTATCGGCTTGTCGTAGTCGTGGACTGTTGCAAAGAGACAGGTGAGAGTTTACAGATGTATCAAAGTTCAAATGCAATGCATATGCATATAAAATGAATCTTAGAGAATGGAAATCTCTTTTTGTGATTCGATTGAACAAACATAGAGTTGTATATAAACATTATTTCAATTTTTTTTTACATATAAGACTCTCTTGTTGATATTTTACAGAGAGATTCTAAAAGGAAAAAAAGTTCTTGACAAAAAGTAAAGGCTTTAAGTCCAACTGTAGCCTGTTCCGACACTATCATCTTCTTCAAGTATTTCATTCGCTTTGACAAGATATTCATTTTAAAGGCATCATATAATATTTCGAGATATTTGCATAGGCCATATGGTCGATGGGCTTATCCACAGTGAAGGCAGCTTCGATAAAGCTGTAGTCGAAATTCTTGAACAGGCTATGGGTGTAGTAGTACGTAACCCATTCCAGACCCATAAGCATGATTAGAGGCTTATCATCCATCATGAAAGTCATTTTCTTGATGGGATAACATGGGAGAATTTCCCATATTTCATCATTTCTCTATACCGGAGGTCTAGGCACAGAATTAGCGACAAACGCTTGAGCTTGTTAATCAGCCAAATGTATAGGATTAAGGGGAACCCCTTTTGCTCATAATAGAAGATAAACATGATTTGTTCAGGTCCATTATCATTTCCTCTAGAATAACACTAGAGGGATCTTTGTTGTCTCTTCGTATTTGGTGTTCCACCTCGATGATTCTCGAGGAAGGTTTACCATTTTCTAGTGCTAGAAAGAAATGAGCTATTAGGATTAACATCGTTATCATAAATGATCTCAGCGTTAGAGGTTCAAGTTTGGAAATCGATGTACGTTCTTGTGAGGATAATATAAGATGTAACTTTAGAGTATTTGTACTCTTCATGTAAGAGCTTTCCGATGGGCATTGAGTCTACAAACAGTCTTAAATGTAAAACATTTTTGTTTTCCGTCATAAGTATAACTCGAAATTCCTCTATGGTTGGGCACATAGATATTTCACCAAGGATGTAAGCTCGTTTGATAGGGTTCCACCTTCATTGCATTTCCTTCATGAAGGTGGAGTTCACTTTGAAGTTTATGAACCTCATAATGGGAATGAGGCCATAAGATCGATAATTTAATAAATTAGCGTGAAAGTTATCGATCTAGGGAACCAGTGAGACATCCGTCAGCATGGACATCGTTGGTGATTGTAAATTTAAAACATTTACAAACATGCATCTGTTTTGAAAGGAAGGAACATGCTCAAAATGCTCACTTAGACTATACATGCATACACATAATACATATATAGTAGACACATAAGGGTTGTAGTAACGAGGTCTTTTGGTTGTCTAGGCACGACAAACAAGTGACTTGGGGATAATAACTAGGTTTTTTGTTCTAAGGTTAGAATGAGTAAAAGAGTCTCATTTACCGATAGTGGAAGGGGTAAACCCCCGCCATAAACTAGGGAATATCAACTCAATTGGGAATTTACCCCAACCTCCACAATGCTTGTGTCCTATTAGACGACTCATTGAAAAAGGGTAGGTCGATCCTGATTTCTTAGTTTTTCCTCTCGCAACATCACTCGGTTTGTGACAAGAAGTCATTCCACATTGACAATCTTTGCACGTAAGTGTAAAAGTACCGATCCCAGTCGAGTACTTCTTTGCAAGAAGAGGGTGATATACCCTTTACACATAAAGGATAAAAGTTTTAAATAGGGTAAAACCTATGTGTCTTTTCAGGTGTTTTACCTTGTAAGACAAGCCTATTAAGTGTGAAAACGTGATACAAACGTTTTAAAAGCCAAGTTTATGTTTTTGAGTTAAATATTTTAAGTCTCTAGCAGAGTCGCCAAAAAGATATAACCCTCGGGAAGTCCCTGGTCCGTAGCTTAACATGTGTTTAGAGGACACATGTCAATACGAGGGACCTGGGGTGGCTCAAGGTTCAATGGTTTCAACCTTGATTTATGTGCCAGATGTCTTTATAAAATAAAACATTGTTTTTTTAAAGACTTTGATAACACCTGGTAGATTTTAAAATTAATTATGTAAAAATAATTAATTTTATTCAAATTTTAATAATCTGTGGATTTGTTATAATCAAATGACGATTTGATTTAAAATTCGGTTTAAATTAATTAAACATAATTAATTTAAGAAAAAAATATTTATTTGAAGATAGAGTCGTCAATTGATTTTAGAAAATCAATAAAAATGTATACGTGTACAAATGTATTTTATATTAGAGTTTCGTCATGGTTCAAAGTTTGGTGATTCTCAAGAATGGGCTTTCGTACTTTATCCTCTATACCCGTCCGAAGACGGTCTCTACCTATAAAATTGGCTTTTAAAAATCGGTTGTATACGGTTTTGAGTTTTTAACAAATTATTATTTCGGGCCTATTCATTCTTCTAGGTTTTAAAGTTATTTAAATATTTTAATATTAATATTTAATATTGGAACCTATTGCAGATGATAACTAGGGTGGAATACCTGAAGAATATCAATCATTTTTAAAGGAATTAGAGTTTAAAAATTAACACCAAACAATCCCTTGTTGAAATATTTTTGTAGAAATATCCCAAAATATTTAAAATGCATTTTCTATTTTTTCAGGATTTTTAGAAAATGATTTGGAGTAGGTGTGTAACTAACACCGAAAAACCGATTTGAACCGCTAGAAAACCGACTGAAATAAGATCGAACCGTCCAAATCGAAATTTGGTCGGTCTATTGCACGCTCAACCAAGCTTGGCCGGCTCAGGTTTCGGTTTATTTTCTTATAACCGTCGATCAGTCAACCGAACCGCAAATATGATAATTTACTTTAGAGAAGAGTTTTAGAATTGTGAAATGTGAAAAGACAATTGAGTAACGTGAATAGAAAACAATCTCAGGACATTAATTGAGTGTATGAATAGAAAACAATCTCAGGACATTAATTGAGTGTATTGTGAGGTAATTGCCATGAATCCTTCAATTACTCTCCTCTTCCTAGGTCAAACCGTCAAATAGCAACAAGCAACAACCTAACTGAGCTCTCTCTCTCGCAACCAACTCAAAACCCAAAATGATTACAAGATCTCTATCTCTTCTTGTTCTCTCAAGTGATTAGCCAACTCAAAATTATTACCATGTAAGTCTACGATTTTCAAGAAAAACTCTTCTTTTTCCAAGAACATGTAACGTTTTCTTCTACAAAGATAAATACATTTCTCTTCTATTTCGTACTTCAAAACTTTCAATCAGACACTACACGTGAAGGCATATGGAATACATATTATCGTTTCTTTTCTAAATTCCCAAACTGTTGAAGATCTTCAGGTAAAGGCCAAATATTTGTAGTGCTACTTGTTAGTTTGTTTACTATTATTGTTAGTTCTTACACATTATTGTTAGGTTAGAGGTTATTAAATGTTAGTTTACCGTTAATTTGTTATTTTGTTTAAAGATTAGTATTAACTTCAAAATTGTTAGTTTGTTATTCAAAAATTATGTTAGTTTATATATCTCTATTTAAGTTTTTATCGTTTATGGGTAAATATGTTAGTTATAGATTATGTTAGCTTATTAGCTTGTGATTACTGAATATATTATTTGTAAATTATGTTAGTTTATTTACAGATTATATTAGGTTATACTTTGTAGTTTGTATATATGTGTCTTGATTCTTGAATATGATATTTAAAAGTTTTCAGTATTTATATAGCAATTAAAATAAACAAAGGATCTATTGAGAATTTGGATCTTTTTATCAAATTATAACACAAAGCTGACTTACATTTATAGGATTTATTTGATTAGTAAAATAAATTGTTATATTTTTGTTTAATTTGATGTACTATTTTTATTTAGATGGATAGTGAAAACGAATCTCAACAAATTCAACTTACTCAACAAAGTCGGCCTTCACAATCTCAACAAGTTCAATCTACAAAGCCTCTTGGTGAGATTTCTCAAACACCTATTATTGTTTTTGTTGATGATAATGATAATAATGGGAAAAAGAAAAGGAAATTAGGTTGTAGAAGTGAAGTTACTCCTCCAACTAGGAAATCATCTAAAGTTTGAAATAATTTCACTAAAAAAGTTGATTGTATTCCAAACTTCCCTAGGGCAATTTATAATTATTGTGGAAAAGATTATGTTTGTGCCTCTAAAAGAGATGGAACAAGTAATATATGGAGTCATTTAAGGAATCAATGTTTGAAGTCACCACTTAGGTTTTCTGAGAAAAAACTTGACCAAGGTGTTTTGTGTTTTGAAAAAAAAAATGGTGTTGACAATTCTATTAAGGTTGTGCATTACAATGCAGAAGTTTGTAGGAAGTCTTGTGCTTCAATGATTATTATCGATGAGATGTCTTTTAGAGCGATTGAAAGGGAAGGCTTTAAAATTTTTTGTCAAGCAATGTAACCTAAGTTTAATGTCCCTTCTCGTGTTACAGTGGCTAAGGATTGTATTAAACTTTTCTTAGAAGAGAAGAAAAATTTGAAAAGAAGTTTGAAATCACAACGTGTTTCTTTAACAATAGACACATGGACTTCAATACAAAACATCAATTACATGTGTTTAACTGCACATTGGATAGATGCAAATTGGAACTTGCATAAGAAAATTATAAACTTTTGTCAAGTTTCAAATCATGAAGGCATGACCATTGGAAATATGGTTGAAAATTGTATGATAAATTGGGGAATTGAACGGTGGATAATGCTAGCTCTAATGATGTTTCTCTTAATCATTTGAAAAGATTAACGAAGGATTGGGAATCCACCATTTTAGATAACAATTTTTTTCATGTGCATTGTACCGCATATATTGTGAATTTGATTGTGAAAGAAGATCTAAAGTATCAAAGTGATTCAATTATCAAGATTCGTAATGCAATGCGTTACGTAAGATCATCACCCTTTAGATTAGAAACTTTTAAGAAGATGACCGAAAAACAAAAGTTTACCACTAACAAACTTGTTCAATTGGATATGTTCAAACGATGTGGAATTCAACTTATCTAATGCTTGAGTTGGCGGAAAAGTTTGAAAAAGTTTTTGAGAGAATTGAGGAAGAAATAAATTCTAAATACCTTGCTTACTTTTTGAAGGAGGAAGAGGTAAATAATGGGGATATGTGTGATGTTTAAACAGGGAAGAAAAAAAGAAGAAAAAATATCGGTCCACCCACAAAAAGTGATTGGGAAAGTGCTAGGATCTTTTACGATTTTTGAAGATTTTCTATCATGTGACCTTAAATGTCTTTAGCACTTTACGTGTGACATCTAGTTCATTTATTAATGAGCTTATATCGATTCAAATGAAGATATCTCAAATGGCTAAGAATAGTGACCCAAGATTGAGTGGAATGGAGAACAGAATGAGCAAAAAGTTTGATAAGTATTGTGGAGATTGAAAAGAGTAACATCTTGTTTTACATTGCGATTGGTTTGAATCCAAGGTACAGGTTGAAATATGTCAAGTTTTTCTTTTCTAATATGTGCAATTCTTTTGATGGAATAGAAATGACAAACTTTGTTAAACATTCTCTCGTAGATTTATATGATTTTTATTCCAAAAAAATGTATTTGAATGGTGAAAGTTGATTTTCAAATGGATTCCAAAAGAAAGTAGATGAAAACATTTTGGAAGACGATGAAAGTTTCTTATTGATTAATCAATTTATGCAACATATTATGGAGGAAAATTCTATGGAGAGTCAATCCGAGATTGAAAGATACTTATCCGTTAAAATTGTAGATCTAAATTATAAAGAGTTTGATTTATTGGCTTGGTGGAAAATTAGTGGATACAAATATCAAGTTCTTTCGTCAATTGCTTGATGTGTTAGAAATACAAATTTATATCGTTGCTTCAGAATCAACTTTTAGCACGGGAGGAAGAGTTCTTGATGAATTTCGTAGCTCAATGAGTCCTGCAACCGTGGAGGCATTTATTTGCACACAAGATTGGTTGCACTCAAAACCTCTTCAACATGTGATCGAAGATATATTAAATGATGTTCATAATCTTGAATTTATTGAAGAAGGTACAAATTATTTGATAATTTTTTTAATTAAATTAATTTTTTATAATCTAATATTTTGTTGTTTGATATATGAAGAAATGTCTATCAATGTGGATGTGAACGAGGAGTCTTAAAAATGTACCGGAGATGACATGGAGTATGCTGAAAATGGTAGTTGTTGTGTTAAATTATGTCTAATGTTGAGCAGATTTTGGGTATTATATTTGAAAACGCTTTTGAGTTGTTTTGTGTGTTTATTAAATTATGTTGTTATGTAATTTAAATTTTAAACACTGGGTTTGTGTTGTTTTTGAAACATTTTGTGTTTGGAACTTACACTTTTATGTTTAATTATGTTCAAATGTGAGTAGTTTCTTTATTGTAATTTAATTTCTTTTTTGGTATAAATGTCTAGATTTTAAAACGTTTTTAATGTTAGGTTTGATTCGATTAACCGATCGAACTGATGTTATAACCGATCAAATTGAACCGTCGTTCAACCTTTAACCGACAAGTGAAGATTTTGAAAAACCGATACTAACGGTTGAGATGAATATTTTGATAAAAATGACCAAACCGATCCGCTTACACCCCTAATTTGGAGTCCCAAAATTACAAAAATAATTTTGGATTTTGAAAAGTCGAATCAAACAGGTCTTATGACCAGAGTCCTAGTGCTTCGGTCCGGAGACCCTCGGTCTGGGCTCGAGAGCTCTTGGTCTAAGTACCGGCATCTCTTAGTCGAGATACTAAGGATGCTCAGTATTTATCTGATCTTACCGGTCTAGGTGTAAAAACCTATCGGTCCTGGGCTAGCATAGGGCTAGATTTTCTTGGTCGAGGTGTATAAATCTCTCGGTCCGGGGCTAGCTCTGGGATCAGTTCCTCGGTCCTTAGTCTCGGGAGTCTCGGTCCCAGGTTAGACCTCTCGGTCTTAGGTTCGAATTCTATCGGTCATAGGTCGGACCTCTCGGTACTAAGTGAGAATCATCGGTCAAAATTTTCAGTCCTGGCTCAAGAACATCGATCCCATGTCTCGATCCTAACTCAAGACACTAGTCCTAGGTCTCAGTTCTGGTTTATTTTTATTGGTCCTTGGTCTCGGTCCGGACCAAGGATTCTTGGTCGGGTCTCTCGGTCCTAGGCTCATAGGTCAGTCCTCAAGAACACAAAAATCTGATTTTTTAAATTCATTTTTTTAGCTCTCTAATTCTTTGATCTAAGAGTTTGGGTAGCTTCACGAAGCTCCTAGGAACATGTTGATCATCATCTCAAGATATGAATCAACTTGGATAATGATCAATTTGTTTAAAATAGTTTTGGATCAAAAAATGAGTTTTGATTTTAAGGCTATTTTAAAGTGAAAGGAGCTATCCAATAGCCCCCTTATAACACATATACTTGATTGTTACAAAACAAGAACACTAACTGTTCGTTTTGACAAATTCAAAAAAACAAAATTTTCATTTTATTTTGAAAATTTTGATTTTGATCAAACATGATCGGGATGGATCAAACATGATCCAAATGATTTCCCAATATCATTACAATCATGTTGGGAAGTTTCTCGACTATGATTTAATCGAATTAACCCAAGAACAACAAACCCGTTTTTTTTTATTTTTTAAATTCAAATTTGGGTTTTTGTTTATTAGACCGATTCATCGATTCTATCCCATCCTATCATATCCAAATAGTTTCTAAATGATTTTAGGATCAATATTCAATCATAAAATTATAAAAACAACAAGCATACAAGCTTTTGTAATTTGAAATATAAAAATTTCAAATTCAAACTGTGAATATGAATTTGAGGATGATTGGAACCTTACCAAGGATTGAAGAACACTCATTGATCCTTATGGAAACTTTCTTGATGCACAGATCCGAGCTTCAAGGAATTATAAAGAAAATTCAAAAAATCCGAAACTTTGAAGTTGTAATGGCGGATTTTAATTTTCTTCGATTTAAGGTTGCTATATTGGTTGGTTATCTTAGGAATGGCTTGAGAGGAGGGTATTTATACTACTCCTAAGTCGGTTGGGGGAAGCCTAGTGAATTGAATCAGCAAAAATACATTTAATGTATTTTGGCTGTTCTTCAATAAACTCGTCGGAGTAGGCAGTGACGAGGCTTACGGTTGTAGGGAGAATGATCACCATCGTAAAGCGATCATTTTGGCTTTTGAATCAGTCAAAACCATCACTAAATGGATGAGTTCCAAAAAGTCAAAATCGATTTGTGTTCTTCATGCTTATCCTCGCGGCGTCGCGATGAAGAAGAAGACTCGAGGACAAAACGACGTCGTTTCATGCCTATTCTGGCATTCCGTCCAGCGCCGTTGGCGTTCAGACGTTTTCAGCTAATAGGGTTGACGTCCTGTTAGTTGATTCAGTGCTCCTCGATGCACGCTTCCTTCTGTTATAGTGGGCTATGCGAAGCGCTCTGGCGCGTTGGATGAGATTCGAGCGTCCATCCGATTAGGCCCATTTAAATAAAATGGCTTAGGCCCATTTCGTTTCCATTATTATTATTATTATTATTATTATAATTATTATTATTATTTATTTCGTTTAAAATAAATATAAATATTATTTAGTCTATTTTTTAATTAATATTTGTTTGCCTTTTATTTTATTTTATTTTAAAAGAATATGAGTTTTAATTATTTTGAAAATGTATTGATGCAATATTATTTTAAAAAACAATTATTTATTTTAAATTCTGCACAATAAATATTATTATTATTTTTTTTAAAATCGAATTTTTAGCTCGAAATTATTTAAAAATTATATATTGAAAATGAAAAAAATGAGTGTCTATCAATAATTAATTTTTTTTTAACTATCCAATAATAAAGAGTTTTAGCATTCATATTTTGTTTTTGTTTTTTTTTTAATAATACACACTTTCCTCTGTCTTCTCACATTTGTTTTTTCATTTTTTAATAATTTTATTAATTTAATTATATTTATTTCATCCAATATATAATTTTAGTTTTATATATTAGAAAATTTTACCTATTTTACATATTAAAATTGAGTTTTGCATGAAACCAACAAACATTTGGTATGAAACTAAAGAAGAAGCCTTTGTATTGGAACACAAACCAAAGGATGAGCCATGGGAAGAGTCAAGCCTACACCCTCTTCCATATTGACACTCCCTTTTCCTCCATCAACCTCCCATTCAAAGCATTGAATCATCGCGGCAAGGCTCGTTTGGACAACTTGAAGAGCCAACGATGTTCCGGGGCACCCTCTCCGACCGCTTCCAAACGGGAGCAACTCAAAATGTTGCCCTCTCACGTCTATTTGTTTCTTTCCCTCCTCACCCAAGAACCTCTCCGGCTTGAACTCAAGCGGGTTGACCCAATGTCGGGGGTCCCTCCCAATGGCCCAAACATTGACAAAGAGTCTCGTCTTTGTGGGGATGTGATAATCGTGGACCTGACAACTCTCATTGGACTCACGAACAATAAGTGGTCCTGTGGGGTGGAGCCTTAGGGTTTCCTTGACAATGGCTCGGAGATAGTGTAGGCTATGGATATCTGATTCTTCCACTAGCCTATCTTTACCTACTACCAAATCTATTTCTTCTTGAGCCCTTTTCATGATATCGGGATGATTGATTAATTCGGCCATCGCCCATTCAGTTGTGATCGCCGAAGTTTCTGTGCCCGCCGCAAAAATGTCCTATATGAATAAAAAAAGGTATAGTTTATTCACAAATGAGAATAAAAGAAAGTGTAAATAATAGAAAACAACAGTCTTCAACTAATTAAGCTGTAAACTAATTCAACATATATTGATGTGTGTTGTTGACGTTTTTCATATTTTTATAATTTCCTTCAGAACTATTAAATGAAAATTTAACATTTTCAAATAAAATAAACAACCTCAATAGCAAAATTTGAGATGATACATAGTATTGCTGCCTACGGCCGGCAGCCGAATACTAGTTAGTTACTTTTGAAGTTTCCTAATGAAAATGACGTGTGACATTTAATTTTATAAAGAGTTTGGGGTCCATAAACAAATATAAATTATTATTTACATTACATAAATTAATAAAAAAAAATGGGTTCCGTATGTTATCTCTTGCCCTCAGTAGATACCCCACCAAATACCAAAACCTAAGTATTCAGTATGAAAATATTAAAATTTTAGTATTAAAACTAATATAATATAAAATTATAAATAGTATGCATAAATTTAAATTATAAGAACTTCTAAAACCCACTCTCCATATAATTTTTTTTAACCATTTGAGTTCTCAAACTCGGGTTAACCTAGCTACCTGACCCGAACACTTGGGCAGGTATCCACATGGGTGCTCTAATCCCCTCAAATCCGGTTTAACCTATCTTTACATTTCTTAAACAAGTCTTTTATCATTTTAAATTAATAGATGTTTACTAAAGAAAATCAAACTTTTAAAAGAAAGATTGAATTATACTTACGAGGACAAAAGCTTTAATATTTTCCCTAGATAACTTCATCTCCGATTTCTCATCTTCAGAAATATCCAACATAATGTCAAGCAAATCCTTTGCCTGATCATGATCATTCTTCCTTAATCCTCTTGCTTCTTCATGTTCCCTTATAATCCTCTCCATCATCCCATCAAATCTATGTCTAACATCCTTCAATCTCTTCCCAAAACCCTGCAAATCCACCTTCTTCAAGAACCATATAAAATCCGACAAGTTAAACTTCCCCGTAAGTTCAGCCATCTCCTGAACAAGTTTCCTCACTTCCCCCGCTTCATCTTCTTTCTCCGAGCATCTTTCGCTCATCACCATTCTCGATATCACATTATTAGTCAATCTTACTAGCTCCCCACCCAAATCAATCGCCTTTCCAGACCTCGCGTTCTTCGTAACGCGGTCTAAAAAAGTCCTTAGCTCCTCGCGCCTTACAGGTGCGAGTAGGTCAAGAGTCCTACCTCCGAGAAGCTCTGACATGCAGAGCTTCTTTATGAACTTCCAATAGGGACCGTAAGGTGCAAAAGAGAAATCTTGAGAACCGTAAGTTAAGTAATCGACCGCGAAGCTTTCGGGGCGGTTGGAAAACGAGGATTCGTATGTTTTAAGGAAGTCTTTAGCTGCTTCTGATGAAGAAGCAACAATACATGGGACAGAGCCAAGGAAGAGTTGCATTATGGGACCATATTTGGTGGAGAGCTTGTGTAGGGCTTGGTGAGGTAGCGGCGCAAGGAGGTGGAGGTGACCGATGATCGGTAGGGCAAGTGGTCCGGGTAGAACTCCGGTGGCTCTTGGTCTGAAGAAGGTCCAAAGAGAGATTAAGGAGATGAGGAAGATAACGAGGATAAAGATGAAGCCTTGAAAATCATTTATCATTGTAATAATGTAAGTAATTTCAAGAAATATGTAAATGAAGGGATGAATGAAATGATTAGAGGAAATGGTGTTATATAATTGTAGAAATGAATATAATCTGGCCGGCAAGTTTAAGCTATGAAATGTGTCTTTTTATTTTTATATTAAATAAGCTTAAATCTATGCAAAAGAACCGTTCAAGATGGACAATAATATAGAGACAAAACTATTGGAAATAAATTGACATCTACGGTAAATAATAATAATAATTAGAGACAGGCTAAAATTGTAATTTGGTGCTAAAAAAAATAATCATAGGATCATAGATGGAAACTGATTTGATATTTTTTTAATGAAATTTTAGTATTACGTTATTTATGATGATTTTATTAAAAACTATGAACTAGCAAAATAATTATATATTTGTGCAATTAGCTAATATAAGTTGTTTTGGTCTGGATACTCACTAAATAAATTAAAAAAAAAATAATCATCGGTTAATTAAAGATGAATGATATTTTTTACACTAATCAAAGAAAACCTCCCGTAATAAAATAAAAATTTATCATTAAAAGTTTAATCATGGTAAAATTACCATCATTACAAATTAGGATTTTGTTCTGAGTTCAATTTATTTACAAATTCCTTAGGAATTTTTAAAAAGTGATTTTGCTTAAGTAAAAAACTTACAAGAATATTATTATGGTAAGTTTATTTTGAAATAATTTGAAGAAAAAACTCAACCGAACATTTACGTAAAACTAACTAGAGCCTACCAAAGACGAGCCAAGCCCATTAGTTAGGAGTAGGGCAGACCCCACAATAGGCAGCCCTATGGTCTATCTTTATTAAGAAAAAAACTTTTTTTCAATCCTTCTTTCCATCTCCCCATTCCTTTCCGGCTATCACCATATGTGGCCTGAGGAGCTAAGAGATAAAACAGAAAACATTTAGGTAACAACAACAAAAGACCTTTAGTCTTCATTTGGAACTTAAATTATAATTTCCTACATATTTTCTTCAATCATAATTTAAAATAATAGAGAAACTAAAAAGAGCAACCTTCACAACTTCAATTAAACAACTAAAATTGATTACTCAAAAACTAAAATGGGGAACAACTTACCATAAAAGTGTGACGTCAGCGGGCATGGTAAGTCCAACTAACTCTTCAGTAAAACTCATTTACTAAAACACTAAGAATTTTAAATAAACATGTATTTAATTTTTAAATATAAAATATTGTAGCAAAGTTGTTCTGGATAAAAATTTAAAATTTTTGTTTGGTTCGGATTCAAATCTCACCAAAAATAAAATTTATTTTTAAACTTTTTATAATAAACAGTTTTTTTACTAAATATTTTTCTTCTTAGATATATATTGTTTTGCAATTAAATAATATATATAACTACAACAATGTTACACTTTAAGTCAAATAATTACAATATACGGAAAGAATCCATATTTAGCTCATCGTTAGTCTTGTTGAACTAAGATGACTTATGTTAATAAATCATATCTCATAATTATCTTAATTAAAAAAATACATGTTTATATAATTTTAATGATTGATGTATTTTAGAGGTCAATTGTGATTGTTAGTTAATTTGTCGATAATTTATAATTATGTGAAAGTATGATGTCACGAGATTAGAGGTTGATGGGATTAGTGGCTGGTTTGCTAAGGGGATATAAGGTCGGTAAGATTGAGATTGATAGTTGGTTTAATGAAGGATAAGAGATCAGTAACAAAGGATCGTAACATCACGAGATCAGAGTGATAGTATAAAGACCATGATGACAATGATCATGGTAGTAACGAATTTGAGAAATGAAATGCCTAAGTCTAAACCCTAGGTCGATTGGGATTGATAATTGGTTTAACGATGAATAAGAGGCCAATAACATTGGAATTGGTGGTTAGTTTTCCTAGTGATAAAAGGTTAATTCATTTCGGTGATTGGTTTACCAAGAAATAAGAGAGGCGTGTGAAAGTGTGATTGAGATTGGTGGTTTCTTTGCCGAGAGATAAGAGGCAAGTAAAAGTGTGATTTCATGAGATGGAGAGGTTCATTGGAATTGGTGATTGGTGGTTGATTTGTCGAGAGATAAAAGACGTGTGAAAATAATGAGGTCATGAGATTAAATGGTCAATTGTGATTGTTAGTTGGGTTGTTGATGAATTATAAACATGTGAAATTATGAGGTCACGAGATTAGAGGTTGATGAGATTAGTGGCTAGTTTTCTAAGGGGATAAAAGACCAATAATATTGAGATTGGTGGTTGGTTTACTGAAGGATAAGAGATCTGTAACAAAAGATCGTAAGATCACGAGATTAGAGGTCGATTGTGATTGGTAGTTAAAAATATATGTGAATGATATGTTAATTAACCGAAGTGTGAGGTCAATTGAGATTTTAGTGGTTAGTTTGATTAGTCAAAAACTTACCTACAGTGTATATATATACGCATAATTTTAAATGAAAATCACTAATTATAAGTGGTCTAACAGTTAAAGTATTCACATTTCATATTTGAGACTAGGGTTCAAATTTCACTTAATGCAAATTTAAGAAAAAATATGACGGTATATGTGGGAAGATTGTATGATGAGGAATGAAAGACCTAAGTCTTTAAGAGTTGCAATATAAAAACCAAAATGACAATGATCATGGTAGTTGTAAATTTGAGAAATGAAAGGCCTAAGTCTAAACCCTAGGTAAATTAGAATTGGTAATTGGTTTACCAATGAATAAGAGGTTGATAACATTAGAATTTGGTGGTTAGTTTTCCGAAGAATAAGATGTTGATTCAGGTCGGTGGTTAGTTTTCCGAGAAATAAGAGAGGTGTGTGAAAGTGTGATTGAGATTGAGATTGGTGGTTGGTGGTTGGTTTGACGAGAGATAAGAGATGTGTGAAAATTATGAAGTCACGAGATTAGATGTCAATTGTGATTGGTAATTGGTTTGACAATGAATTATAAGCATGTGAAAGTATGATGTCACGAGATTAGAGATCGATGTGATTAGTGGCTGGTTTGTTAAGGGGATAAGAGGCCGATATGATTGAGATTGACTATTAGTTTGTTGAAGGATAAATGACCGGTAACAAAGGATCGTAAGATCACGAGATTAAAGGTTCATTGTGATTGGTAATTAAAAATATATGTGAATGAGATGTTGATTGACTGAAGTGTGAGGTCAATTGAGATTTAGTGGTTGGTTTGGAGAGGGATAAAAGATGTGTGAAAGTGTATGAGATCACAATATTAGTAATGAGAGTTATCTATTGAGAAAAACAATATTGGTGGTTAAATGTTTGATTGAGATGATTGGTTGACCGAAGTGTAAAACTGAGGTCACGAGATGAGACCTCAACATGATTGGTGGTTGGTTTGCTGAAGTGAGGGTAAAGAGGTCGCAATAATGATAAGAGATGATTATGGTACAAAATACTCGAAGTAAGGTCCCAGGATTAGTAGTGAGATTTTCATTAGAGAACAAAAAATATTTGTCATTAAATATATGCATGAATTTGTTGGTTTACCAAAGAAGTAAGGGTAAAGAGGTTAAGGATATGAGATGGTTGGTTGACCGAAGAGTAAAAGTGTGTCCACGAGATGAGAGGTCAGTATGATTGATGGTTGTTTTGTTGAAGGGGTAAAGAGGTTGCGATAATGATATGAGATGTTTGAGGTAAAAAATACTTGAAGTAAGGTCACAAACAAGGCGAAAACGAGAAATTTTCAGTTTTCATCGAAAGATGGAAAGTTGTTGCCAAATAAATTGATTCTTTACCCAATGAAAAAAGACAAATCGATATGATTTAAGATAATGTTAATAGATGATATTCTATTGGATTCGCCATTAAAACTTTCCAAAATATGAAGAAGCTCCTCAAGACTAGTATTAACCTCGGCGATGCTTTGAAAAGGAAATGAAGGATGGTAAAATAGTGAAAACTTATCTTATTCCTCCGTGGACTTAGAGAAAGGACAAAACCGAAGTTCATCAAGTCACAGTTTCCTGGAAAACTCCGGCATCTCCTAAGCCAATTTCAAGCAAACTTGTGTTGGATAAAGTAAATGTCCCGACGGCATCCAAACTACCAATACCAAAAAGCCGTGAGGCCTTTCAAAACTTTTGATGATTTGGGTATGACCCTAGGTCAAGCTCTTGCTCTCCTCCAACAAATGAATCTAATCAAACCCTTAACTACAAGAGAGGGTAAGGAGTTCCTCCGAAATTTTGAGAGTGCATGGTGTGCATACCATCAGATGAAAGGTTACTTTACTGATAATTTAGTGCCCTTAAGCATTAGTGTCGAGAACTGATTGATTAGAAGATCATCCTTAAACCTGAAATCCCGAAAAATTCGTTACCCAATCACAAGGTGAATATGATTTCCATTGATGAACCTATTGACAATCTTTAAGCTAACATGGTCAATCCATGGCTTTAAAAGGAGGATCGAAGAATTCCACCTCTATTAGTAATATCTCGAAATTGGTGGATCCTTGATATCCCTAGCACGAATTCTCCAAGAAGAAATGTGCGACATGAAGTCCTAGCAATCTGAAATGGATCTAACTACTAACCAAAATTTATGAAAATAGCCCCTACCAATATGAATAATCTTACTGGACCATCTAATGACCCAAGAAAGGAAAATAAGCCCGAGCTTAAAACTCGGGCGATAGTCTTCTTACTCAACTAAAGAAGACAAATGCCAATATTTTTATATGGGAAATCTTGATGTATTCTATAGAACACGGGAAATCTATGCTAAATGAGCTAAGAAAGGCTAGTATACTAGCCAACACAACCCTTGAAGAGTTGGTTGGAATCATTTTAGCAGCTCCGCAGATCAACATGATATGTTTCGAGGATAAAGATTTACCTACTCCTGACGAAAATCATGTTAAGACACTTTATATTTCTGTAAAGATGACTTATAGAATCATTGATATGACTTTAATCGACAATGGTTCAACACCAAACATATGTCCATAGAGAACACTCCAAGAAATCGACATCTCTGCTGATAAAATCATTCCATCAGACCTATGTGTCCGAGGCTTTGACAATTCTCGTCAAGAAATTATGGGTAGATTCTAAACAATGATTTACGTAGCCAATATACCATTTGAGGTAAAATTATGCTAATATATGCGACTATCATACAACATAATATTGGGAAGACCTTGGTTGCATCAGGCTAAGGCTCTGGCCTCCATCCTTCATTAGAAATTATCGTTCATGACTAACGGTAAACACCATAGAAGTTGAGAAGTATGTCACGACCATCATTGGTTCAACTCATTCTAGTAACCCAGGAGTCGAGTTAAGTAGGTTCAATATATTTCCTATATTTAATCAAGGGTATGATTCATCTCACATTCCTAACTTTACACCATACAATGTCATGTCCATGCGTCTCATGCAAAAAATGAGATATTTCCCAAGAATGGGTCTAGGATCAAGTGATACTAGCATGCCTTCTTTTCCTTGGTCTTATTATGACTTGGATAATTTTGGTATTGGATATACTCTGACAGGTTATGAGGGTTCTAGAAAAGGTAAAATATCTAAACAATATATACTATCCCTCCAACTAAATGGACAATTTGTGTGAGAAGGGGAAACCACTCTATGTTTTGATTTCCCAGGGTCATTTTCCAATCAAGTTTCACAGACACTCTCTCCATATTTCGAAATCTTTTTAGATTGTTTTTATAATCCTAATTCATCTATTAATATGATTGGGAAAAAGACTGGTTATTGTCACAAAACCCTAGAAAAGTTGGTTAGAAACGATCCCTCTATGACGGAAAAAAGGCTCTGATGATAAAATTTCTTGTGAGAACGATTCCGCAAACCTACCAGCAGTTGATAAAGCTCATGTAATCAACTTGAGAGTTGATGGAAACAACACCCCCTTTCTCACTGTGAAAAAGTGTCTGATGTTGTAATAAATAAAGAAGTCTATAACGACAATCTTGATGGGATGTTCTCTTCTCTTTGTAATAAATAAAGAAGTCTGCAACGACGATCCTGATGGGATGTCCTCTTCCTTTACATCATATCGATATTTTGGTCGATCACGCCACTGACAATAAGCTATTGTCTTTCATGGATGGATTTTTAGGATATAATGAAATCCTAATCATTGAAGAAGACAAAGAGAAAACTACCTTTATCAAAGAGGTAAGCACGTTCTTTTTTACGGTCATGCCCTTTGGTCTTACAAATTTCGGGTCTACTTACCAATGAACAGTAATAATGATCTTGAACGACATGATCCACAAGAAAGTAGAAGTGTATATCGACGACATGATCATGAAATCTAAGAATCGCCAAGATCATATTTCTAACTTGAACAAATTCTTACAAAGAATTAGGAAGTATCGACTTTGGTATATCCGAAAAAGTACGCGTTTTGAGTCACTATGGGTCAGATTCAAGATTTTCTTATTACCCAACAAGGAATAGAAATCGACCCATCCTAAATCGAGGCAATTACGGCTATGCTTGCCCCTCTAAATGAAAGAGAAGTTGAGGGTTTCCTCGGAAAAGTCTATTTTATTAGTCGGTTCATTAGTAAACTGACTCTTACATTCGATCCCCTCTCCATGTTATTAAAAAAGGATCAGAAATTTCAGTTGGATGAAACTTGTCAACAAACATTTGACAAAATTAAACACAATCTAAATTCACCACCGGTCCTTATGCCACCAAGGTTCGGAATTCCCTTAATTCTCTACCTCACAATGATAGACTCGTTGATGGGTAGACTGT
>NC_061867.1:17280614-17288114 GCF_907164915.1 Impatiens glandulifera | reverse complement strand
TGACTTCTCGGTATCAGTAGGCAAGTTCGGCATTGTACCTCATGAATGGTATTGGATTTTGTGAGGCTTAAGATCATCTTCTCGACTTCCTCCAGTCTGGCGATGCAATTTTCTTGCGAGAGGTCTGATAGGATGTCTTTATACTTTGTATCAAACCGGTATTCATGCCACTCCAGATATAAACCTATGACGTCCTCGTCCCGCTTGTTGATGCCGGAAAAGATATTCTGTGCTAATCTTTCGGCCTCGGCCTCATCGGCTTCTTCCCTGCTGAGGCCTTCATCATTGGCACCTGTGTCAACCCCGTCCTCACCCTCGGTGGTCTCAGGATTGATGCTATGTTCGGCATCGTTCGGACTTCTAGCCGAAAGATCATCATCATGGTCCGTTCTATTTTCGGTTCCCTCTGTGTCGGCTTCCTCATCGTCCCACTCCTCATCCTCTGTTTCTTGAGGTGGTTCTTCGAAAATTACCTTTTCTTTTCTCTTCCCTCCGGTGCTTGCTTTTGCCGGGGTATTTTTCTTTGCGGCTTTCTTCTTTCGGCCACCTGTGGAACTGGAGGCCGACTGCTTTCTTGGAAGAAAATGCCTTGATCGGATGATGCTACGTTTTATTATCCCAACACCGGGACCGACGTTGATGTTTAAATGTAAGAAGATCTTGCCGAGTTGTACGGCGTACCCCCACGACCTGTCTGAGTCCGGTCTTACCATGTCCAAGAGATTGCTGAAGACCGATCTTGCCCAGTTCACCTCTGTTCCTTCCATCAGACGAAAAATCATTTTGATTTTGTCTCTGGTCAGATTGCTGAAATTTCCTCCTCTTGCCAGTATCGCCCTGGCAAAGACGTCACATGCCGGGATAAGCTCCGGTTTCAACATCTGTTTCTTTCCGGATGTGGTGACCGGCTCGTTGGTTGCTGATAAACGACGGCAAGCCATCTTAAAGATATCATCGTCCATCTCTGCTGTTGCGTCCATGCCGGTTGTTGGGAGACGCAGACTCTCGGCCACCACGGCTTCGGTGATCTCAACTTGAGAACCGCAAACCGTTGCGAGGATTCTATCGTAGGAGATGGTTGCGGTTCTGAAGAATTCTTCAACCGCGTCCTTGTAGATTACGTGAGGTCCCTCCAGAAAGTATCCCAGACCGGTTTTAATCAGTCGGTCAATTACTTCTTTTGCCTCGGTTGTTCCATTTTGCCGAATCTCTTCAAAGTTCACTTGAGAGTATAGTTTGAACAATACCGCATCACGGCCCATGTTTGAATAGTTTGAGAATGAGAGAAATCGGCTTCGAAGGTTTTAGTAGCTTAGAGAGAGAAAGTGAATTTGTGTGAAAATGACAAATGTGACGAAGGCTCCCCTTTTATAGGCACGGTTTGGAAGCCAAACCGTCCCATCATGAGTGGGCGGGAGTTTTCCCTCCAAAACGAAAGGACGCCAAACTATGGGCGGTTACGTACGAAACGGTGGGCGGCATCTTTGGGCGGGAGATTTCCCTCCAAGGGTTTGTCTATGTCATCGGTGACGCAATCTTTTCTTTGAGACCGAATGGTAGATCGGTTTCTAAGCTTATTCAGATATTTTGAGTTATCGGTGTTTTAACAGTTCTAAGCAGATTTTATAAACCGGTCAAGTAAGCGGTTATATGTAGAAAATGTGAACCGGTTACTTAGATGAGTGTTCAAGGAATTTAAGAGGACTCGGTTATTTAAACTGAAATGATAGTGAGATTCAGGAAATATTAGAAGAAGAAAACCGATTATAAGATTCGGTACATGAATAAGCATATAGAGACAACGAAAAATATAGCCTATTCAACAGGCATTCTCCAGAGTCGTTCTCTTGCCGAAACACAGTTGAGAATGTTCGAAGAGGAAGCCGGTGTGCCCGGTCCAAACTCCGGTCGATACCCAAGGATCAGCTTGCTGATATGCGGTGCATACCCGAGACCCTTCTTGGTCAGCACCATATCCTTCAAATTTTCCCAGATGACCGATGACCAGTTAATGGCCGATTCGCGAAGAATGTTGGTCATAATATTGTAGGTATTCTTGGAATACCTTTGATTGGGTGATTGACACAGTATTGACCTGGTCACAATTTCGAGCAAGAGCTGACCGTGACTGGCAAGTTGGGATTTTGGCCCAAACCGTTCCACTGGAAGAGGAGTGGCCGACAGGTAGAGTGCGGTTTCAAATCCCGCAAGGTCCTGAACAGCCGGGAAGTCAGAAAAGCCTTCAGCGGGTAGATCGAAGAGTGAAGAAAATTCATCCTCGTCAATCCAGAATGTGTGGTCTCGGACAGTCGAGACGATGTACTTCCCTCTGATGCAGGCGCTTCGAAAGAAGGCCTTGACATCATCTAGAAGGATGGGACCGGCCTCTTCAAGAAACGGTTGAAGACCGGTTTGAACAAGGGAGTCATACATGATTCTCGTCTTAGCATTACAATCCCTTATGTCCGTGCACGAGTCGAAATCGATGCATAGAAAATTTCCCAGAGTTCTGCTCGGCATGATTTCGGTATTGAGAGAGAGAAACGGAATTCAAGAGGGGAAAGTGATTTTGTACCTTTGGATGTGATGAAACAAGAGGAGGATGTCTCCTTATATAGGATCGGTTTTGGAGGGAAAATCTGTGCATTGATGGTCAGTTTTGTCTTATTAAGGAAGAGAATCTTTTCCTTTTCAAGGTGCATGGGGAAGCGGCGGTTTGCAAAGCCCGAGGTAAGTGTTCGTTGGAAAGCAACCAGATGAGTTGGAAATTAAATATGCGGGTGGTTGGGAGTTATCTTTGTTAATTGCATTAATTGGGATTATCACATTAAATGCATTTAACACATAATGATTAGATAAAGACCGAACATAGTAGGGATAAAGCCGAAACATGTCATACAGAAATGAAAAGCATAAATAGAACCGAAGTGAACATGGATGAAGCCGATATGATCGAATTTTGAGTTGAGCAGTAATACATCCGGTGCGTGAAGCAAAATGACCGGATGCAAGAAGGAGTGATTTAACGGTTCCTCCTCTCTTCAACCCGATCGTAGAACGAGTCGATGATTTCCTTGGTGAACACTTGGCTGCGGTCCAAACCTTCGCCTGGACAGGTTGGGACCCCGAGCTCCTCAAACAGCCGGCTGATCTGGGGAATGAACGCCACCGACCTGGTGCCGATTATCCAGATCAGGGCATCGAACAGCACCCTGGACCAGTTGACCGGCGTCCTCGTTATGATGGCTGCCATCATATTGAACGTTACCGTGCAATATGTGTGGGTTACATCTTTCCCGAGGATGCTCCTCCCTATTATGTCATTGAGGAGCTGGTATTCAGCCCTCAAGGGATATTTGGAGCCATGATCATCGACTGGCTCATCTGACCGAGAGAGGGAGAGAGAGACCTCAGCCTTGGTGTCGGCTGGAGGATTAAGGTCCGTGAGCCCTTGTTTGGGCAGATTGAAGCACCGAGCAAAGTCTTGCTCGGTGAAGTCAAAGATGGCACCCCTAACTTTTGATTGGATGTGGGTGTTGAAGTAGGGTGTCCCCCGGTACACCCTGGCATTGTTGAAAAACTCAATGACGGACTGAGGATAGATGAGTTGATTATCATCCAGGAAGTACTGGAGACCGGTATCCTCCAGCTGTTTGATCATTCGGTATAGATCATAGTGATCTGTACTGGAGCATGATTCGAAGTTCACTTGTAGGATGTTTGTGAAGATAGACATTGTTAGGATGCCTTAGTGAGAGGGTATTCTTGTGACTTGTGAGTTTTGTGGTGAGTGTTTCCCTCTCTTAAATACTAGTTTAGGGGCTAACCTATTGTCCAGGTATTAAATGGAGTGACATGTATTAACTGCAGGATAAAATGTTTTTCACCAAAATGGGTATGTTTGCAGTCTAGGTGTCGGTCATAGGCCTGAACCATGAAAGATATCAAAAGATCTTCACGTCTTTTTAGGCGCGACCAGTTTTCTTTGAAAAGGCAACATTTCAGAACAGATATCTACAAACATTGGTAGTTGTTCCACATCTGTGAAATTCAAATAATCTGGGATGACCTGCTTCCGAACCGGTCAGTCATCAGTTGTTCAACCCGATGCGGTTAGTTGGTGTTTCCACCAAGTAGCCGGTCGGTTTACTCTGTCTGATGAGCTGGGCAGTTCTTCCATAGGCATCTTGAGAACTCAAAAGTCAACAGCTTAAGAAGAACTACCTGTTTTATCTGTCGAAGCCGATTTTCCTTTTAAGTATCCTTAGGAAGGATCTGACTGATGTCAGTTAAACCGAGAGTAAGTCTAAATTGAGAGAACTTAGCTTCCTGTAGAGGCTTTGTGAAGATATCGGCTACTTGTTGATCGGTCGGTACGTATTCCAGCCGGATATGCTTCAACGTGACATGCTCTCGAATGAAATGATGTCTGATGTCGATGTGCTTGGTTCTGGAATGGAGAACCGGGTTGTATGTAATCGCAATGGCACTTGTGTTGTCACAAAAGATTGGGGACTCTTCGGCAATGATACCGAAATCCCTCAGCTGCTGTTGGATCCAGAGGAGTTGAGAGCAGCAGCTTCCGGCCGCCAAGTATTCAGCCTCTGCGGTTGATGTAGCCACGGATGTCTGCTTCTTGCTATGCCATGACACCAGTCGGTCACCTAGGAACTGACATGTTCCACTGGTGCTCTTCCTATCGATCTTGCACCCTGCATAATCTGCGTCTGAGTAGCTTGTTAGATTAAAGGATGAGTCCTTTGGATACCACAGACCGACATCAGGAGTGCCTTTTAGATACTTCAGTATCCTCTTTGCGGCTGTGTAGTGGGATTGCTTTGGATTTGCTTGAAATCTCCCACACACACCAACTGCAAACAGGATGTCCGGTCTACTCGCTGTCAGGTACAATAGGGAGCCAATCATGCCCCGGTATGCAATCTGATCTACTGATTGTCCTTCATCGTCCCTGTCCAGTTTGATTGATGAGCTCATTGGAGTGGCCGCCGAGGAGCAGGTGTCCATACCGAACTTCTTTAGCAGCTCCTTGGTATATTTCGGTTGACTGATGAATGTTCCTTCCTTAAGTTGTTTAACCTGAAGACCTAGGAAGAAACTTAATTCTCCCATCATACTCATTTCGAATTTATCAGTCATCATTTTTGAGAATTTGTCACAGAGCTTTGGATCGGTGGAACCGAAAATAATATCATCTACATAAATTTGAACAAGTAAGATATGTTCCTTCTTTTCAAACTTGAACAAAGTTTTATCCACCGATCCGATGGTGAAGTCATGTTCTAATAGGAATGCGGTTAGCGTATCATACCAGGCTCTTGGTGCTTGCTTTAGACCGTATAAAGCTTTGTTCAGCCGGTATACATGGTTTGGAAATGCAGCATTTTTGAAACCGGGTGGCTGTTCAACGTACACTTCTTCACGTATATCACCGTTCAGAAATGCACTTTTAACATCCATTTGAAAGACTTTGAAATTTTTGAAAGCAGCAAATGCAAGAAAAATCCTAATGGCTTCAATCCTGGCTACAGGAGCAAATGACTCTTCAAAGTCAATGCCTTCTTCCTGTTTGTAGCCTTGAGCCACTAATCTGGCTTTGTTCCTCGTGACCAGACCGTCCTCATTGAGTTTGTTTCTGAATACCCATCTTGTTCCTATGACCGATTTATCTTTCGGTCTGGGAACTAAGTACCAGACTTTACTACTCTCGAACTGGTTTAGCTCTTCTTGCATTCCCAAGATCCAATCCGGATCTGACAATGCTTCATCTATTCTTTTCGGTTCAATCTGGGATATAAAAGCAGAGTTAAAATATCCTTCCAGAAGTTGACTCCTAGTTCGAACAGGTTGTGAAGGGTCACCTATAATTTGCTCAGGAGGATGCTTACTGTTTCTTCTGAGATTCAGCTCAGGGGTGTCTACCAAGTTACCGTTTATTTGATCAAGGCTAGACATGTCGGTAGGCTGACCGAGATTGTCAGACCGACCGGCTTCCTCGGGTTGGACCGAAGTGTCAGCTTCCTGTTGTGGAACAGTTTGATCCGGCTGGGTATCAATATTACCCATTAGGTCATGGACAAATCCCCTGAAGACCGGGGTCTCATCTTCGCTATCAGAATGAATATCGTTATTTTCCAGTCTGTTGTGTAGATCAAAACATGAAGCAGTATTGCTTTCAACCGATTCATCGAAAACAACGTGAATTGTTTCCTCCATGGTTGCAGTTCTATTGTTATATACTCTATATGCTTTACTTACCGACGAGTATCCTAGCATAATGCCGGTGTCGGTCTTTGCATCAAAAGCAGAGAGTTGAGTTTTACCATTATTATGAATATAACATTTACAACCGAAAATCCTGAGGTATTTAAGTTTAGGAACTCTATTAAAATAAACCTCATATGGTGTTTTGTTGTGAAATCTGTTAATCAAGGACCGGTTTTGTGTATGGCATGCAGTGTTGATAGCTTCAGCCCAATATTTCTGAGCAATGCCGGAGTCGGCTATCATGGACCGTGCGGCTTCCTTGAGAGTCCGGTTTCTTCTCTCGGCCAGGCCATTTTGTTGAGGAGTCCTAGCACTAGACAACTCGTGTCTAATACCGGATTCATCAAGATATGCAGTTAATGTGCTATTAGTAAATTCGGTACCTCTATCGCTTCGAATGCAATTTATACGAGTTGATTTTTCATTTTGCAAACGCTTAAGGAGGTTGATCAGATTTGATACAGTTTCACGTTTAGATGGTAGAAATATCACCCAAGTATATCTAGAATAATCATCAATAACTACCATGGTGTAAAGCATACCTCCTAGACTAATGACCTGAATCGGTCCAAATAAATCCATGTGAAGAAGATCTAGGCATCGGCTAGATTGGAGATTTCCTTTGCTCTTAAACGATGACCTAGTTTGTTTACCCATTTGGCATGCTGAACAAACCTTATCCTGGTTAAATACTATATCCGGGATGCCTTCAACTAGTTTCTTACCACGAATGTAGTTTAAGGTTTTCATGTTTAGATGGTTTAGTCTTTTGTGCCATAGCCAGGTTTGATCAGTCTTAGCTATCATGCATATAGGGTGTTCTACTCTAGTTTTCCAGTCTACCTTGTAGATGTTACCTATCCTATTTCCGGTTAGTAGTACTATCCCTTGAGAGTTCTTAACTAAGCATGCATGTTTAAGAAATTCTACCGTGTATCCGGCATCACACATCTGACTAATACTAAGTAGATTAAAACGTAGGTTTTCAACTAAGAGTACATTATCAATAGTTAGGTTACCATGGACAATCTTACCCTTGCCCACGGTTTTACCTTTAGAGTTGTCACCGAAGGTGATAGGAGCACCGGTTACTGATCTAATGTCGGTTAGCAGATTGCTATTTCCGGTCATGTGTCTGGAGCAACCGCTGTCCAAGAACCATTCGGAGTTTCCTAGCCGTTTCTTTGGATCCTGCAAAATGTACATATTTACAAC